>NC_067490.1:26754326-26774326 GCF_947179515.1 Apodemus sylvaticus
CTCCCTTCCCAGGGTGGCCTCTGGGGCCCTGGAATGTGGTGCTTCCTCTGTCTTCTCCTGTGTCCCTCTCTGCTTCCCAGGTAAGGCTCCTGACTCCTACTGTTTAGTATCTGCTTCCTGGGGGGCTGGGGAACTAGTGCAGTGGGAAAGTGCTACCTACACAAGCTTGGAGTTCAATTCCCAGAACCCATGGAGGCAAAGCCAGGCAGAGTGAAGCCTGCTTGTAACCCCAGCTCTGGGGAGGCAGAAACAAGTGGATCCCTGGGACTGTATGACTGGGCATCTTAGCCCACTTGGCAAAGCCCAGGACACTGAGAGACTCTTCTAAAAAAATCAATGTATACAGTTCCAGTCTCTCTGTCTCTCTCACCTGCACACACACACACACACACACACACACACACACACTTTACACATATACCCGACCTTCTAGAGTTGCATTTGCCCTGTGGACACTCTATGACAATAGAGGAGCCATCAGGGAGCCTGGAGAGAGGTCCAGACATGAGAGTGGGGAGCACCGGAGCCTCTGTTGGTCCTAGCCCATGTGATTAATGTGATGGTGTCACCTGGGGTCGGGGGCTAGTGGCAGTGTTGGAGGCAGGGATTCTAAGCACAAGATCTTTGGCTTGAACAACTGGAGAGAGAGGGTTTTGCAGGGTAGGAGCCTGTCGGAAGCCCGTTAAACTCCAAGGGCACAGCCGGACAGGTGAGTCTGTATTCCTGAGCCAGTGGGCCATGACTTAGAGGTGTTGGTGGCATGAGAATTAAAAGTTTTAGAGTCATGTGAGCTTTGAAAAGACCTTCAGAAGCTGGGCGGGGGTGGCGCACGCCTGTAATCCCAGCACTTGGGAGGCAGAGGCAGGCAGATTTCTGAGTTCCAGGACAGCCTGGTCTACAGAGTGAGTTCCAGGACAGCCAGGGCTACACAGAGAAACCCTGTCTCGAAAAACCAAACAAAAGGAGCAGTTGAGAAAGATGTTTGGGGTTTGCCTTGTACTTCAGAGTCTTTTTCTGTCGAGTGGGATGAAAATATTAACAAGTACCCACCCAATAGAACACTTCCATGACTCTGGGTGCCACAACTTGTCATTCCAATTATGACCACTAGGTGGCAGACAGTACTCGGCTGCCCTGGCAGCAGCCCTCCTATGATCCGGCCAGGATTTGGAGGGCAGGAACTGAACTTAAGGCTGTCCCATCCCAGCCTACAGTTTTGATATGGAATCTTCTTTTTACCCTTCCACCACTTCCTCGGAGGCTCCAGGGCCATGTTTCCAAGAGGTGAGCATCTTTCTGAAGCATGGGGTACAGGAGACACATGCACAGCATTCCTAGAGGTGGCAAGTAAATGCATCATTTGGGACACTTCAGATTGCTCTTCGTAAATCTGAAATTAAAACTCGTCCAGCCACCCTTTGGCAGTGGTATGAGTGACTGCCATTCACATACACCCAGCTCAGGGCCCCAGCCCATCCTGCCGAGGCTCGAGGGCTAACAAGGTCACCTCATGGCCACCTGCCCTGGATGCTCTCATGCCTGTCTGTCTGTCCATCCTTCATGAGGATGAGCCAAAGCTGAGGACACAGAGACCCCTGACCACTGCTCTCCCGAGTCCATCCTTCCAGGCCCAGCCCTTCAGGCTTCTCTGGAGCCTTTGCAGAATCTACTGGCAGAGGTGGCTGCGGTCCACGCCGCCAGCCTGCCCTGGAAGAGAGGAACTCACCTACACAGAGACCCTGTCTGTCTCCTTCTTCCCAACTAAGGAACAGTGATTTCAGATCTGAAAGGCCAGCTCTGGGGTGCTTCCTAAAGACCCATTCTCTTTTCTTATTGGCGGGCACGAAGTGTGGAGACTGAGTCCCAGAGAGAGACAGCAAACAGTCCCAGACACACAGCATCCTGCTCCAGATCTGACCTGTTTCCCCCGCATCCGTTAGGTTCTGACTCAACCCTGGCTCCTGAGCTCTGTGTAGTACCTTCTGCCCCCACCCCCCACCCCAGATGCCCCCTTAGCAAAGCCCCAATCCAGGCCCATCTGCAGTGATTCCCTTCTTGGGCCCTTGACAACAGAGCCTTGTCCACCCTCTCTACTCAGGAGAAGATTCACGAGGCAGGTGAGTTGGTTTAAAGGGACCCGCAGTCTTTTTATCACCTTGATGGCCTCTGTGGATTTTGTCTCAGGGAGTATCCGAGAGACTTTAATTAAATCAGGAACTCAGCCCCCGCCGGCTTCCCGGCTGCTTATCAGTTTCTTAAGGCCTTGATTCATTACCCAGGATTATTTTTTTCTCATCCCTGAAATAATCTTTAAAGGCCTTCTATCAGGGAGATTAAAGCCATAAGTCATACATGTCCTCGTGGACACTTTGTTTTCTCTGCCCACGGGCGGCGTGAAGCCACCCAAGGGCCTGGGCTCTGGTGCCGTCCTGGGGTGGGGATTCCAGCCGCATGGAGGATTGGCAGAGCTGAGGGTGATGGGCTGGCTGGCATGGGTAGGAGTGGAGGAGAGAGAGATTTTTCTGCTTTATGAATCGTCCCTCTTTCTCTAACACTCATATGTCACCTTTGTCTGGCCTTTCCCTCTTCTGGGCCGAGCAGAGCAAGACAAATGAGATGCCCTCGGGAGCAAAGACAGGTGACGGGGACATCATCTCCCTTCTTTTCTTGTTTCTTTGCCTGAAGTTAGGGAAGCAAGGTTCTTTTCTGATGGTAGCAGCCCTGAGCCCACCTTCAGTTGGAACTCTCCCCTTTGAGGCCTGGAGGTCTCATCTGGGACCCCCCACCCCAACACCCCTCCCACTGGGGGGGGCCCTTGGCAAGAAATGAAGCCTTGAGTTTGATCTCTAATGGGGACCAGGGAAACCACAGGTGGAGAGAGAGACGGCGGGCTTCCCGGAAGAGGTGACGTTGGAGACTTGGATCAGTGCTGGGGAAGCTTGCATCTTCCAGTTCCAGTTCCTGAAGTGGGGCAAAGCGATCCTTAGTACCAGACCTCGAGCTCTGCCTTGTCTCTCTGGGGGAAGTAAGGATGCGGAGGAGGGGCTCTAGGCTTAACCGATCCCTTCATCCCAAAGGAGGCCTGTGATCCCTGCCGAGTTCCTACACTACTAACCATATAGCTGGTGTCCTCGTCTGTCCTGGTTGGTGGCAGGTGGTTGCAGTGGCCGTGATGTCCCTTTGACAGTGGCTGGTGTGTAGGTGGAGGTTGGTTATTGGGCGGAGCTTGGGGACATTTCGGAGAAAGGTTCCAGGAGAGTCTTTGTACCTCAGCTCCCTTTGTACCTTGATAGGAGTCACAGACAGCCTTGGAACCCCTTGTGTAAATATACAGAGCTAGGTTGGGGGATCTAGGAACTGGGGAACAGTGTGAACCCCTTGCTCGGAGCACAGGAGAGATGTCTGACCCTCTGTGCCGAATACGTCTGTCCCTTGTTCTCTCTGACCCCCAGGTCCTTGTCTGTTCTGTTCCTGGACCCCACACCTCACAGTCGCCCACGTCTACAGTCATATCCCATGGCTCAGCAGAGTTGGGTCCCATGGTCACAAGTTTCTGGCTTGGCTCTCTCACCCCAGGTCACCCTACAGAACTCAATTCATGGTGACTGGCTGGAGTAGGCTCCTCTGGGGCAGGCTGGGGACAGGTGAGCCTCTTCCCACACAGCCTAGAACAGACTTTTCAATGAACTGAAGGAATCAGGCTGAGGGAGGGGCACAGGATCTTAGAGGAACTTTGGAGACATGGAGGTCCTAAGAGGGATGTTCAAGTCCTTGGTGACCCTAGAAATAAGACCCCTCCCCTGGCTTGCTTTGTCTGGACACTGTGGGTTCATGACCCCCAGGACTGGTGGTAACAGGTAACAGGAATCAAATCTGTCAACCCAGCCAGGAGGAGACATGTGTGGCTATGTCATAAGCACATGGGAAAGCTCCCATTTCCTGGGGTAGGTTGGGGTGAGGTCGAGTGAGTAGGTGCAGAGTGTGATCTCCCTGGTGTGCCCAGGGGAGTGGACAGTCATCAATAACTTTGTTTTCTAAGATGAAACTCAGATATATCTGTAGAAGTTTTCAAATCCACGACAGCCCGACTTTCAATACCTGTATGCGTGTGCTCTGTGCACGGACACGCAATTGCGAAGCCCCCGGACGTTATCAGACAATGACTGAGCTTCAGGAGCTACGGGTTGATCTGTGGTTTCTGCAGGAGTTTGGAGTGACAGCCGACCATGGAGAGGCAATTAGCTCGTGATCCCCGAAGGGCAAAGGCCTTTGCCTATGCAATAATAACTACTTCTCCGGTGCCCGCTGTGCATAGCATGTTGGTGATGACTGTGTTGTTCACGACAATCTTGTCTTCTAGTGGCCACCGTCCCAGTCTACAGGGAGGGGATGAGACTCCAGAGCAGCGGATCGCTCGCCCATCCAGTCCTTCCTTCCTCAGTCTCTTTGCTGTCAATCTTCTGCGCAGAGGGAGCCTGGGAACTTGGCTGAAGCTGTTCTGGCCTGTTGTAGGTTCCTCTCTCCCCACAGGGCTGCCGCTTACATGTAGCCCCTTATACTTGCTAGAAGCCCGGAGACTAACAACAAGGTTAAGAACTCCAGTGCTGGGCTGGAAAGAGGGCTCAGTGAGTAAGAGCACCGACTGCTCTTCTGAAGGTCCTGAGTTCAAATCCCAGCAACCACATGGTGGCTCACAGCCAACCATGAAGAGATCTGATGCCTTCATCTGGTGTCTGAAGATAGCAACAGTGTACTTACATATAATAAATAATACATCTTGATGAAGAAGGAGGAGGAGCAAGAGGAAGAAGACGAAGAGGAAGAAGAAGAAGAGGAACCCAGTGGTGGTGCACACAACTTAATTCCAGCACTTGGGAGGCAGAAGCAGGTGGATCTCTGAGTCTGAGGCCAACCGGGTCAACAGAGTGAGTTCCAGGATAGCCAGGTCTACATAGAGAAATCTTGTCTCGAAACCCTGTCCTCCCACACTCCCAGACCTAAGGAAGCCATATATGATGTTGTGCACATGTGCAATAGAGGAGACTGAGGCAGGGGAATTGGGAGATCAAGCCTGAGCTACTCAGCAGGACCCTATCTTAAATCAAAACAAACACATGCAAGGGGACACCTGTTCAAGGGATGGGCTGAGGTCCTGAGTGGCCAAGGGGGACCTGGGCTCAGATGCAGAGCCCCGTGGGCCTGCCCTTTGAGATCTAGTTTTAGTCAAGCATCTCACGGGGTCTGCTCGCACACAATCCTACTTGGAAACCAAAGCCTCAGCTTTCCTCTCTCTGCCTCCCTTGGGCCCTCAACCCCAAATACTCAGGGCAGCCCTGTCTCCTCCACCCCTGCCTTGGATACAGCACGGTGAAGCACATAAGACTGCAGCATCTTGTATCATGTTGACATAGCTCGAACCGTGGTGCGAACCCCAGGCACTTGGGTCCCCATCCCTCTTCCTCTACCTCCTCGGAGAGAGGGGTGCCTCCATTGCCCCTCCCCCTTCATTGAAGGAGCCTGAGGGCATCACCACATCCATATATAGCCACAGCACCCGAGTCCTTGGTTGGGTACAGGGGGGCTAGTAGCTCCCCCTGGTGGTGGGAAGCTGCAAAAGCAGGTTTTAAATCTACACCCAGTCTTGGTGTTGAACCCGTAACTGCTCTGAGCCTCAGTCTGTGCTGAGGAACTCTCACCTTTGTGAGAGTGTGGTGGGGGCTGGTGCCCCTTTCTCAGTTTGGGCACCCAGCAGATGGAGTAGAGGATGCCTGGGAGGAGGAGGGGGCCTTCGGGAGAGACAGCAGCCACCCTCCTTTGTAGATACGCGGTAAAAAGGGAAGTGCAGGGTTCTGCTGTGTCCACCTCGAAAGAGAGGCTCGGGTTACCCAGGGATGGGGGGAGGGGCTGCCTATGCAGGGATTGGGGGAGGGGTGTGAGTGGCTTCCAGCCGGGATGTCTCTCCTCTTCAGGTTTTCCTGTATAGATTGGGGCAGGCTGTTTTCTGAGAACCCCTGCAACCTGATACCCAGCACTGCTCAGCTAGAGGGCCCTGGAGCTGCGGCCCCACTCACTCGGGTTCTCCTTACCGCGCAGGTGGCGACCAGAAAGTTCTGCATGCAAGTATTTTTGGAAGGGGTGGTGGTGGTGTTCGAGGTAGGGTTTCTCTGTGTAGCCACGAGTGTCCAGGAATTTGCTCTTTAGCCCAGGCTGGCCTCAAACTCAGACATCTGCCTGTTTCTACCTCTTGAGTGCTTGGATTAAAGGTGCGCGCGTGTCACCACTGCCAGCTCAGAATTCTTAACTTCCGTTATGAAGGGGTCTGGTGAAGCGCCACAGCCTCCGAGTGACCTTTTAACCCTTCCCAGACCTCCAGGGGTTGCTCTTGGGCTGTCCTTTGCTGTGTAAGTCTCCAGATCCAGTACAATAGCCTCTGGATCTCAGAACCTCCTTCAAACAACGGGAACCCACGGAGGCCCCAGCCACGGGTGTGGGTGTGGCTTTGCCCCTGGCCTCTGTGGGCCACAGGGAATGCAGACTTCTGGCCTGTGTCCTTCCCCAAAGATGGCAAAGTGTGGGAACCATACTTGAAGCTGCCCTGTACTCTCTAAGGCCAGACTCACGGATCATCTGGGAGTAACCTCAGAATTCTTCATAACATAAGAAAAGCCGGGAAACCTTAAGGGAACTGTTTGTGGATGGCTTGACTTTCTCAGCATTAAAATAGTTAAAAGAGGCAAGGTATGGCCACGCCCCGTGGAGAGATTATCTACTGCTTGCTCTGTGAAAAGAATGGTGAGATGCTCGTCTTATTATCTTTATGGGATCGGCTTTAATTCCAGACCCAGTTCTCCAGAGGAGGGTCCGCCGCAGAATTGTGCCCGAGGAAGCCAGGAGCCCCAGACCTCTAGCTGTACATGTGATATCCGTCCTAGTTCAAGCCAGGTGGGATATCCCCGTCACCTCCACCTTCCTGTATTGAGCCTCTCATCTGTGCCAACTTTCAAGCAGGGTCTGCACATCTCATTTGTCCAGACGCCTGCACCCCCATTTTATAGACAGAGAGGCAGAGGAAGAAATATTTATTGGGACTTGGTTGCCCAGCTAGACAGGAGCTGAGCTCAGGTCCCCGCGTCTTACCCTGCAGGATTCACCCAGGCTAGAAGCCAGGTCCCCAGCATCCAATGAATTCCATAATTTGTAAACTCAGCGGAGTGGCTTTTACAGAGGCATGTCGGGAAGTGATAAACAATATCTTGGATAGATTTACAGAGCCTCTGAGTGCCTGCATCTCACTGACTCCTGCTTTTGCTAAGAGCCACATGCGGCCAGAGTACAGGACCAAGAAGGCTTTTGTGGCTGACAGCCAGGCCTTTCATGGGTTTTTATAAGACAGGTTTACTGCGCGGAGGAGCCTGGGGACGCAGAGAGGGGGAGGGCTGCCTCAGTCTGAGGCTCAGGCAAGAGGAAGACAGCAGCGTAGAGGAGGTGGCCCCGCCCATCCACATGGCCCCGCCCCTTACTCTAGGACCCTGCCCATTCCTCTAGGACCCCGCCCATTCCTCTAGGGTCCCTTCCCTCCCCCAGGGCCCCTCCCCTCCCAGGACCTCAGAGGGCAATTCTAGGTCAGGGCAAGGAACTGAAGTCCTGCATTCTGACCCAGGCTTCTGTTTCCTTTATCCGAAACTCAGCTTCTCCATTTCTACTCCAATAATTCTTACCCGTACTGAGCATCAGAGTTCATAAATCAGGCAGCCTGGAACATCTTTGCTCTGGCCCTGTGGGCAGAGATGTGGTTCCTCTGTGGGTCCCACTCTGACTCAGGTGGGCAACATAGGCAGAGAAGCACTTGTGTGGGGAGAGGACATTCCCAACTGCCAGACGGTTCAGAAGGTCATCGTGTCCCATTCTTCTGCCTGAGTCCCATTTACTGGATGCACAGTCACCTGGATTAGGAAAATGCAGGCACACAAGTCCCGTCGCCTCACCCCTGTGGTAGGTCAGCATCAAGTGACATCAGCTATGTGTGCAGTTGCTTTGCCCCCCATACCCCTGCTCCCAGAAACGGTGACTCTCCCCATCCACCCTGTTTGCCAGACTCCCCACTCTGTGTCCTCTCAGTAATGGGTAAGTTGAGGCATAAACCTTACATACAAATATTTACACATGCTTACAATTACCTATGTCTACTACCAGACACCCTCCACCTTTCTTTTTTTTAAAGAAAGACTTATTTATTATTATATGTAAGTACACTGTAGCTGTCTTTAGACACACCAGAAGAGAGCATCAGATCTCATTACAGATGGTTGTGAGCCACCATGTGGTTGCTCGGATTTGAACTCAGGACCTTCGGAGGAGGAGTCAGTGCTCTTACCCGCTGAGCCATCTCTCCAGAACCCCCCTCCACCTTTTTTTATCTCCACATTCAAAGCACTGGATAACCCCGACCACTGTCATACCCACACATATATTCCTTTGGGCTTAGATGGCATTCATGCACCCACACATGTGTACACACACACACACACACACACACACACACACACACACACACCCCTTCACCCCTAGAACTACCATAGGTAGATGACAAGCAAAGGTGATATATCAGCATGAAACATTCCTGGAGTGGCTTGGTCAGGACGGGTGGCGGAGACAGGGGTGCGGTGGTCAGGGGAACAGGTGGGGTACCCTTATCCTCAAAGTGAGGAGTTCTGCACTGGAGGCTCCAGTCCTGCATTAGGTCCTGGTTTCCTGCTGACTGGTCCAGCAGAGCGCCAGGGCACCGCCACACTCCAGAGCCACCTGCTCTGCTCCCCTCCCACCATCTGGCTCTAGGCCATCTTCTCTCACAAGCCTACATCCCGACTTAGCGGCAGGCCTCTGGAAGATGCCAGCGGGATCAAGATGACTGGCCCAAGGTCACCTGGAAACCAAGGAAGGAAACCAGTCTCCCCAGAGGGCTGCAGGACACATTAGCTTCCATCACAAGTCGTGCGTGCTGACCCCACCTGACCTCCAACCGCCCTCAGTTTTGGCCACACTCTCTGAACCTCAGTGTTCTTCTCAGTGATGGAGTCTGGCCAGACAACACTTCTTAGCTGTTTTTCTGCCAACACACACTCCTGAGAGATCTTCATCTTTACGTCAACTCCTATAGGGTAACAACTAACCGGGACTCCTGTGTGAAGAAAGGAGTTCTCTGCCATAGCTCCTGATGGAGCCCCGATGTGACCCTGGGAATGTCCCAATGTTGCCTGACCCTCACACGCTCTTTCCTGTCTGGTGGTGTCAGGCTGCCAGCTTTCTGGGGTATGTCCCACAAAGGTGCATGCAGCGGTACGATAGGTCAGTGTGAAGGAAGCTCTCCACAGAGCTCACATGTGAAGTCTGCTTGTCTTGGACTCCTAGTCCTGCCCTTTCTCTGGTCTCCATGGCCACCTGCTGTACCTATCCCAGGTGTGGGTGTGGCGACACACACGACGTCTCCACCAGAAGGAGCATGAATGAACTTCTCTGCCCAACGTCTGATGCTCGTTTCTGGGTCTGAGATTCCTGGGTACTGGAAGAGTGGACCCTCCATCCTTGGTCCTCCGTGGTTCTCTGCACTCTTAAGTTACCCTTGGTCCAAGCTCTTCCCTCTGGAACCTGCCTGGGGGTCTAAGGGTGGACTTGGATGGGTCAAGCCTGGAGCCTGTGGCTCACTGCTCTGGAGTGTGGGGTTCATGGCCCCTGTTTGGGCTTTATCCTTCTCTGGAATGCAGCTTCAGGGTAAACTCCCTCCCTGGGTGCAGGGTGGGGATGGTCTTCTGATTTGTCTTCAGAGTTTCAGAGGAACACTTTCTTCTCCTCCGTCTCCTCCTCCTCTTCCTCCTCCTCCTCCTTCATTTTTACCTTCTTGAAAGATTTATTTTATGTATGCAGCTCTATCTGCATATACACCTGCATGCCAGAAGAGGGCACCAGATCTCATTACAGATGGTTGTGAGCCACTGTGGTTGCTGGGAATTGAACTGAGGACCTCTGGAAGAGCAGTCAGTGCTTTTAACTGCTGAGCCATCTCTCCAGCCCCTACTTTATTGTTCTCTATTACACTTACGTAGTGTGTGCACACACGCACATGCGCACTCCCACAGCCGGAGGTAGAAGTTGGTTCTCTCTTTCCACCACCAGCTTAGTAGCGAGTGCCCTTACCCAGATCCTCTCTGATGATCATGTCTGGGACTGTCACTGGGTCTTAGACAAGACTATTCTCTGACCCAAACTGCCAGCATCTTCATCAGATCGGCTGTGCCTGCTCATAAAAGATCACCACAGCTGTGTTTACGGACCAATGGTATTGCTTCAAAGGAGGATCTTCACCTAAGTGTCTAGCTGTTCCCCCTAACCAGTTGTATGCAATTCTTTCCTAACTGCACATGGTCTTAGGAAGGGGCTAGAGGATTTAGGCTTGGAAGGACTCCGGGAGAGGGCTCTGTCATCCATGTTGGGTTTGGACCGTCCAATGTAGCTGCTTTAAGGTCACTCACTCCTACCCACAATCCCTCTCTCATTGCTCTGTGTGTAAGCCTGGCAAACTCATTGGTTCCCAGGGTGACCTTTGAGGGACCTCTGGGCAGAACTGAACCTTGGTTTGTCATTGGGAAGGTCGGAGGAGGGCTAGACACTCTTCACATCCCCCAGAAGAAGGAATTTCTGCTATAGCTGGCAGGTTAGGCAGGATACAACAACACCAAGATGGACTGGGAAGCGCTGACATCATGCTGCCTAAGGGTGGGCTGTCTGCTGAGAAAAATTTGCTGTGGCTTCTCCTGCTCTGGGCGGCATGTGACAAGTGTGGCTTTTGGGGAATAGTGGCCCTGGTGTGGTAAAAGCAGAAGGTGGTGAGATACGTCACTAAGGTGAGGCCACCTAAGTGGGGGCTGTCTTGGGGAAATCCCTGGATGTCTGTCTTCTAGGTGGTATGGAAGGACATGCCTGATGAGTGGGGTTGTCTGTGCTAGGACAGATATATCTCTATCATCTCTATCTCATCTATCTATCTATCTATCTATCTATCTATCTATCTATCTATCTTTCTTTCTATCTTTCTATCTATCTATCTATCTATCTATCTATCTATCTATCTATCTATCTACCTATCTATCTATCACCATATTCTGAGACCAGATGAAGGTCTAGACCACACATTGCTAGCCCTGGGAGTCGTGCACTGGTGGTGGCAATACCAGCAGGCAGCTGCAGAGGCAGCCTGCAGGTGACTTTGGGTAATGCTGGATTTGAGACCAAGATGGCAGCCTGGAGGGCGCCCGCAGGCATGTGTGGGTAGACAGGGCTTTCCATGAGAAAGATATGTAACTGGCACCCACGGGGTTGGCTTCTGTTCTATGGGGTAGTTGGATTCAAGAGGAAGGAGATGGAGACATTGGCTTGGCTCTTCTCATAGCTGGGAGGCCGAAGGGGGAAGAACCCTCATCTCTCTATGAATGAGCTCTTCCTAGAACCCCCAAACCTCGAATCAAGTAGCAAAGAAGAAGAAGTAAAATAGAGGTGGCAGAAGACAACCCTGGAGCCATCAGGGTTTGATACGGAGAAAGGAAAAACAGGACCCGGCACGCAGACACAGGGGCTTAGCAACGGTGTGGGAGACCCTGCACAGGGATCTTAGCAACGGTCAACGTGAGACACTGGTAATCAGAGAATATTCTAAAACTTCGAAAATTGCTGGAATTAAGGAAAGGCTTTAAAGAAGCAATAAAGGATCTCTTGTAGCACGGCTTGTGAGGTTGTGGGGTACGGGGACAGGTGGGAGCCCTGAGTCCTGCAGAAGCCTGGAAACCGAGTGACATGATCAGGCATCTGTCCTGGACACGTGTGCTGCATAGGTCGAGGCAGGCCAAGAGGAATCTGTCCTGATGCACTGACTCACAGGATTTGTCAGAGAGCCTTGGTGATCGGCCAGGGAGGTCCCCATAGATAGCACGGCTGCAAGACAATAGAGGGACAGGCACCACCGAGGGAGCTGGGTATGAGGGATGCAGTGTTATAAAGTCCAGTTCACGGGAAAGGCCTGCGTGATCAGAAGTCTGAGGAACTGGTTCAGCGAGGACTGCCAGGTTTGTGTGGAACTTTAGGCTTGCTGAGTCCTTCTGTGGGGCGAGATTTTTATCAAGTAGGGAAGGCTTTGGAGGCTGGGAGTGGTTTGACCCACAGAGGAAAGAGCATGGACAATGAGAGCAGACTAGAGAGAGACATAGCAGAGATGGAGGTCTGCCGCGGCTAGCCCAAGGCAAACGGCGAGATTTGGGTTGAACCCAAGTTCCTAAGGGAGGGAAACCAGAAAGACAGATTGTCTCAAGGAGCTTTGGGAAGGCTTTAAAGCCAGAGATGGCAGCCATGACAAAACAACGCAGTCCAAGATGATTAAGCCTGTTCTTGGGGGTGGGCAATGATGTTCTCCACATGGGGCTACACACACCTCCTGCGAAAGATTGTGTTAGGAGCGGGCCTCCCCGGCAGCCAGGTGTGGTGGGCACAAAGGCCACAGCTGCATCTACAGCCACAGTGCCGACGAGCCCAGGGCCTCTCGGGACCCAGGTAACCAGCAGCACAACGGAGCCTCATCCTCGCCCGCCTGGGCGTTGTAGGTTGGAGCTGCTGGGCCAGTCTCATTGGGTTCCTCTGCTGGAGAAGCCAGAGGGTGCTCTGGAGCACTGAAGTGAAGAGGCTGGGAGGTGTGCAGTGCTAGGCCAGTCTGCGCCACTCTCCCCGACAGTGAGCCGTGGAGGAAGCAGTCTACACAAACGGATGAATCTTTCGGTGCTGTGGCAAGCCTTAGCTTTGACCTTAGTGGAGTATCTTGGTTTTGAACTCCGATAATCACCCTGCACATGCCCGGAAGAGAAGACACCAAGCTTTCAAAGGGCCTCCCCAAGGTTATCTTTGTAACCCCCCCACTATTTGTTATGGGAATGGCAGGCTCAGTTCTGCCCATCCTCTGCAAAGAGGGTTTGTTATAAATGGCACAATGCTGACCTCTGAGTGTTTGGAAGATCTAAGAGCCCGTTTGAAAAGACAGGAGCGTGAGTGAAAGAGAGAGCAGGGCAGAATGAGTTTACAGAGGGCCCAAGGCCAGGAGCAGTTGTAGCATTTGTGAGGATTTTATGGTTGGGTAAGACACAGGTGCCAACTGGAAGAATTCTGCACCAGCCTGGGGCCTATAAAGGCTAAAGAATAAACAAGGGTGTTTTGTGTGCCTGGAAATTGGTGATCCCAGAAGTTTGCAGAGAATTCCACTGTTAGGGGAGGAGGGTCAATACAGGCTTTTGTCAATTCTATTCCAGAACCAGGTGCCGCCCTATCACTGAAGGTACCACATGTGTGGTTTGCACAAGCTGGAGAAATAAGGCTCAGGCTGGGCTAAAAGTGTCTCCTCCCTTCAAGATGGCTCCTGCGGTGCCTGTCAGAAGTTGCTACTAAGGATGCTGGATCCGCTATGCTCCGTGATGGAAGTGCCAGGGAAGACACACCAGCTTGTGTAACTGCGATGTGTGTGTGTGTTACGTTTATAGATAGAAGCAACTTTTTGATTGGACTTAGGGCCCACTCAGAGAGAGCCACATCAGGTGCTAGGAACCTTAGACAAAACCACGAGACTAGGGAAGCCACAGGCTCCATTGGGAAAGCAAGGGTCACAGCTGTATTAAATGACATGGTGGCTAAGATGCTTCTCCGAGTTTGTGTTTATAACGCTATTATAACGGCTATTTGTCATTACCGCAGTCAGTGTGTTTGGATATTTTCCTGTTTTTCATGTGTTTCCTCATTTGTGATTTTTCACAGAAGGAATACCCCAAGACTTGCCTATGCCGAGAGGACGCAACTATATATAGGAGGAGGGGAGGGTGGGTCAGGGATCTTTGCCTGAGCATCCAGCCATTCCTCCCAACCGGATTTGTCCAGATTGCACGTTGCCTCAGGGAAGTGCTTGCTACAGTATATAGGTGTGGAAGGACAAGGGGAGTGGACTCCATCTACAGAGCCATGGGTGGAGGCAGCTATGAAGGGGGAAGACTGCCCAGTATGGGCTCTTGAAGGCCACCCGGGTTCCCGCCTGTAATCCCTCACCGGTTGCACTGTATATAGGCCAAATATACTCTGGTTCTCTCGAGTGAACTGCGGTGGAATTGCACCTCGATTTGTTGGGAACCTTAGAGGGAGGGGTAGACATTTTATCTCTCCCGGCAAAGAAGGAATCTTAGCATCATTAACCCTAAGGGGTAAGAGAAACCCCCATAGGTTCCTAAAGACTTTCTGTGGCAGAGACACCTGGGCAGATGAAAACAGTGGACTCAGCCTTCAGCAGTGTAAAACTCACCACCAGGGCCTGAGAGCCAGTCACTCAGACAGTAACCCGAGAGACGTTTATACAAAAATGCGTTCTGGGCCTGCACTGCTGGTGACTCCCAGTCAGAGCCTGGCCACCAAGCTGTTTGTCCATCTTTAGCATGTGGCAGCTGTCCTAAGTGCTCAAACCACAACCCTCCAGCCTCGCCCCTTGAATAGGGGACAAACTACCTGCTGGGGGTGGGGTGGGGTGGGCATTGCTCAAGGTGCAGAACCCGGTGGTGATGGACAGGGCAAGGAATGCTCTCAGATTGGGGAGCACTGGCTGCTGTCCAGTGCCTTGAAGATCTGTCCCGTTACTTTTCTCAGTGCTTCCTGAGGGCAGTATGGCTTCAGCGTAGGGAGAGCCCAGTGGCTATATCCAGCGCAAATAGGGAAGATGTTTCTAGATTCCCACTGTTCCCCAGCACAGTGGCAGCAGAAGGGGCAGGGATGAGTATCTTGGTACCAGTTGTAAATGCAAGCTAAGGATGATGCTTGGTCCCCTGTCCTGCTCATCCCAAGAACATCAGGTCCAAAAGATGCCCAAGGAAGATGTGAGGGGCCTCTTCTTGCAGACTATGCTCAGACAGAGCACATCAAGGGAGCACGGTGAGTCTCCAGCGGCTTCTGTTTTTCTGGAAGACGCTGGGCTTAGTGAAAGCCCCCATGTGTCCATGCGGGCTGTGTGGGCAGCACGCACCCTGCCCTTGTAGTTGAGACCGGATCTCCTTGGGCTTGGCGCGAGGGAAAGGGGATCGTGGTATCAGGTGTGAGGAAGGGTTTGGATGCGAGCAGATGCCTGACCTCTGCGGTTCCTTTGTAGCCAGAGCTCCTTGGCAGAGAAAAACACACGCAGACCTCTAAGTGGTGCACAAGGTTACCGAGGACGGAGCAGAAGCCCGAATATAGCTGGTGGGAGGAGGGCGGCAGCTGGGAGGAGAAAGTAGGTCCTCGGAACAAATGAGGCAGGGCACGGAATTAACGAGGCCGGAGAGGGCTGAGCTCAGGGACTCACTTTTAAAAATCATCTCTTAGCAAGAAAAAAGCGAGGGAAAGAAAATTTGGACATGGGAAATAATGAAGGCCGGCAACGTAGCTCTCTAACTGGCCTCTCATAGAGTAAGGGGGAGACACAGATCAGCGGGGCCAGGGTGACCCCTGCTTGTCAGGCAGGGCAGACAGACCTTGCCGGATACAGTGCAGGGGAGGGGTGCAGGGGGAGGGGTGCAGGGGGAGGGGTCTAGGGGGAGGGGTCTAGGGGGAGGGGTCTAGGGGGAGGGGTCTAGGGGGAGGAGTGTGGGGGAGGGTGCGGGGGGAGAGGCCTGGGGGAGGGGTGCAGGGGAGGGGGGCACAATAACTAGGGCGAACTCCAAACACAAAACAGTCTTTTTGCTTAACCCAGTGGTTCTCAACCTTCTAAGGCTATGGCCCTTTAATACAGTTCCTCATGTGGCGGTGATCTCCTCCCAACCATAAAGTTATTTTTGATGATATTTCATTTTGCTACTGTTATGAATCACTATGTAAATATCTTTTTTTGCAACCCCTTTGGGTTCGTAACCCACAGGTTGAGAAACGCTGACTTAGCTTTTGTGCCTGCTGGCTTCAGACACACCAGAAGAGGGCATCAGATCCTATTACAGATGGTTTTGAGCCACCATGTGGTTGCTGGGAATTGAACTCAGAACCTCTGGGAGAACAGTCAGTGCCCTTAACCCCTGAGCCATCTCCTCAGCCCTGGTCTGGCTTGTCTTACCCTCACCTTTACCTCTGTACTTCCTAGTTTCTTCATTTGGGCTTCCACCTTTCTGGTTCCTTACTGAAGTCTTAGCTGAGCCCTCGTCTCTCTAGACGTCCTCACTGTCAGGCTCAGACTTTCCCCTGCTGCTCCTATCCTGGGCATTTGGTGGCCATGCTGCCACAGGGCTCCTAGCGTGGGCACAGGCTCTTAGGAGCCCAGATGTCTGTATAGGAACTTATCCTAGATGACTTTAAGGGTCCTTCTGCCTGGCCACTTTATGTTAGAATGGCAGAGAGAGGGGGCAGCCTGCGCTATTCCCTGGGTGACTAGTAGCACCCACTCTTGTCTCTTTAGGGAGAGCAGAGGCCTTAGGGTCCTTGGGGCCCTGTCTACCCTTCTTTGTCTCGGGGCAGGCAGCCTTGTTCACGTCCTTGCTGTTGGTGTGGGGATGTCTAGGCACACGGCTTCTGTAGTTTTCTTTTCTGGTCTGCCCCAGGCCCTGGTCTGACACTGAAGTTCACTGGTTCTCAACCTTCCTAATGGTTGACCCTTCAGTACAACCCCTCATCTTGTGACTCTCCCCCATCACCATAAAATTAATTTTATTGTCATGTCACTTCATAACTGTAATTTTGCCACGGTTATGAATCGTAATGTAAACGTCTGTGCTTTCCAACGGTTGTAGGTGACCCCTGTGAAAAGATCCTTTGACCCCAAAGGGGGTCACGACCCACAGGTTGAGAACTCTTGGCTGTAGTTAGAGGGCGTACATGGTGGACGGATACCATGCATGTAAGTTCCTTGGCTGAATGTGACCTGTATTACAGCTGCCGCTGAGACATTCGCTCCTGTCTCGGATTCGCATCCTTCCCTGGGTGGAGAGAGGGGAGGGAGAGGAAGAAGATGTGGGAGGTGAGGGAGAGGTGTATACTTCTTGCTCAGACGGAGCCACCAGTTCCCTGCAGCAGAAGGACTCTTTTCCTGCCTCTTCCTTCCACTCAAGAAGAAGCCACTTGGCTCTCAGCCACGGGCCCTCCAAATCTTGTGCGGGTCCATCTTGGATTGAGGGAGGTAGGGATGGACGGGCCTGCCCTTGTATTTTAGGGTCCTGCTCCTCTGCTTGTGGCTAAAAAGTACTTGTTCGCCAACATTTGCTCCAAGAAAGTGTCAAGGGCCGCTGACTGAGGGCTCTGGCTTTATTCAGGTAGAGACAGTCTGCAGGGACCAGCTCTTCAGCGTCTGGAGCGCGGGACTGTCAGTGGCTTTTGGACTGTGTAAACCCCTAGATCTGTCACTCTAAGTCACCACGACTGGGGATTACAGCGCTGGCTTTGACCCAAAGACTTAGCAGCGTTCTCAGGCCAGAGGCTTAGAGCCCAAACTTGGCGCATGCGCGCTCGGCTCCTAAGCTCTTAGGCTATTGGGTCCCTCGGCGCTTTGCTCTTCGCAGTTCTTTGAGAACCGGAACTCCGTCTTAGCACTTTACTCACCTTCCTCAGTCTCCGCCATCTGGAGTTTTTGCCCTGACCACTCTTATCCTCCAGGGCTGTATTCGTTCTGCTGTTACTGCTGATTTAAAACACTCCAGGGCAGGAGTTCTCAACCCGTGGGTCGCGACCCCATTGAGGGGCTGGAACGACCTTTTTTCACAGGAGGTCACATATCAGATATCCCTCATATCAGGTATTTACATTATGATTTGTAACAGTTGCAAACTTAACAGTTACGAAGCATCAACGAAAATAATTTTATGGTGTGGGGGGGTCATCATGACACCATGATGTCTTAAAGGGTCACAGCATCAGGAAGGTTGAGAACCACTGATCTAGGTCTTGTCTTCTCTTTCTGAACCAGCATGGCCTGCTCTCTCGCGACCGTCACAAGTCATCAGAAATCCCAGCAAACATCAAAAACCTTTTCCTGGGCCTAGAGCCCATAACACTGGAACTGGAGTAGTATATAGGACAGACACCTCCCAGGCTAATCCCAGAGCTGTGGGAAATGGTGTGTGTGTCTATGTATATATAAATATACATATACATATACATATACATATACATATACATATACATACACATACACATACACATACACATACACATACACATACACATACACACACACACACACACACACACACACACACACACACACATATATATATATATATATATGTGTGGGAGGTCTCATGCTTGTTCATGGGTTGTGATCCAACCAATCAGAGCCCTGTTTGTGTGTGTACCCATGGCTTCCAGTGCCATTGGCCCAAGCCTCACAGGATCACCTACCACAGAGTTTTTAGTTGGCTCACTAAAAAGCTCCCCTCCCCTCAGTGAGAACAGCTGTAGGATGAACAGGGTCACCTAGACACCATGAGGGCTCGCAGCTGCCCAGGCTGTTTGGAGCCGTCACGACTCACTCTCGAGTGGGGACTTTATAAAGCGGTAGCTTGGATTTCAGAGCAGAATCTCCTTTGAGCGAGCACTGAGTGACCATTGATGCTAAATTGCTACCACGACAGACTGACAAAGTTGAGGCTGCCTGGTTAGCAGATCAACATGCCTGGGTGCAAAAGGACAGTCAGGGTTATATTGAGCCAATTGCCCGACTCCTGGTAGCTTTTGCCTGTTACACTAAAGGCCTTTGGGACTGTAGCTCACTTATAATCCTAACAGGAGGTAGAGGCTGGAGGATCTAGGACTTCAATGTCATCCTTGGCTACATGGCAAGTTTGAGGCTAGCCTGGGCTACATGATGCCTATCTCAGAGAAAAAGAAAAGCAGTTTTAAAAATGGAGCCTGGAGATGTAGCTCTGTTGGCAGAGTCCTTTGCCCAGAAGAACCCTGGTTTGACTGGCAGTGCTGTACGGAGCAGGTGGGCACACTCCCATAATCCCAGCACTTGAGAGATGGAGGTGGGGTGGGAGAACCAGGACCAAGGTCGTCCTAAGCTATACAGTGAGTTCGAGGTCAGTCTGAGATGCAGAAAATGCCATCTCAGGGGAGTGTGGTGGCACACACCTCTAATCCCAGCACTTGGAGTCACAGGCCAGCCTGGCCTATTTAACGAGTTCTAGGTGAGCCCAGGCTATATAGGGAGACCTTATCAAACAACAAAACAATCAAAGCTCCAAAGATACTATCTCAAAAAGGAAAAAAAAGTGCATACAAGAAAGATTCAGTAAATTAACATGGTTTTAATAATGTTTGTTTTTGTTTTGTTTTAGATTCTCTGTTTCTCTCTGCCTCTGTCTCTCTGTCTCTCTCTGTCTCTGTCTCTCTGTCTCTCTGTCTCTGTCTGTCTCTGTCTCTCTGTCTCTCTCTCTCTCTCTTCTGTTTTTGTTTTGTGAGACAGGGTTTCTCTGTATAGCCCTGGCTGTCCCGGAACTCATTCTGTAGACCAGGCTGCCCTTGAACTTACAGAGATCTACCTGCCTCTGCCTCCCAAGTGCTGGGATTAAAGGTGTGTACCACCACTGCCCAGAAACAGCATCTCTTGTAGGCCAGGCTGGCCTCAAAATCTCTGTGTAGCCAAGAATAACACCAAATTCCCAATCTCCCTATTCTGCCCGCCAACTGCTGGTGTCACAGATGTAGTGCCATGTCTGCCTTGTTAAATTAACATCCTTAACAGCATTTGGCAATGCTGACCCCTAGGTTTATGTCCTCGGAGAGGGCTGGCCCTTTCTGACGTGTTTCAGAAGCAGTCTGTGAAAGTCTTAGGAAGTAGAGGAATCCTTAGCCATCATGCCCAAATGCATGAACAGCAGAGCTGAGTCTGCCCTTCTAACATCCTGTCCTAGAGCCAAGCCCAGGAGTGGGGGGAGAGAGTTAGAGCCAATGAGCTTGGGGTCGAGTCTTCAAAGGACTCATCT
>NC_067490.1:26779326-26891826 GCF_947179515.1 Apodemus sylvaticus
CAGTGTAGGAAACTGTATCTCACCTGTGCACAGCACTCTACAGTGTAGGAAACTGTATCTCACCTGTGCACAGCACTCTACAGTGTATGAAACTGTATCTCACCTGTGCACAGCACTCTACAGTGTATTAAACTGTATCTCATCTGTGCACAGCACTCTACAGTGTAGGAAACTGTATCTCACCTGTGCACAGCACTCTACAGTGTAGGAAACTGTATCTCACCTGTGCACAGCACTCTACAGTGTAGGAAACTGTATCTCACCTGTGCACAGCACTCTACAGTGTATGAAACTGTATCTCATCTGTGCACAGCACTCTACAGTGTAGGAAACTGTATCTCACTTGTGCACTCTACAGTGTATGAAACTCCTTCCTACCTCACTTTTTTTTTTCAATCTTCTTCACAATTTTGAGAGCGACGACAACAGGTGAAGCCTACGTTACCGAGGGGAAAGAGTCCTGGAAAAGAGCTGCTCATGGTGGCTCAGGAGCCAGAGGCAGAGCCGAGAGAAGCCACCGTGGCTCCAAGTCACTTCTAAGTCACCAGGGCGGCCTGAGCGGCCACAGTCATGCCTTGTGCCTGGCCAGCCTGATGTGCCCTGTGGCCCTGCCAGGTGGGTCCAAGTCGCCTCAGCCATCTTTGCAACTCACATCGCTGATGTCGTGACTGCATACAATTAATTTATTTCGTTAAGGGAGGTGTTAATTAAGAGTTCTCATTCATTGTGTCTTTGCAGACAGCTCTGAGTTGTCAGTGCTGGTGACAGCAAAAGCTAAAGGCACCACAAGTTATTAATAGAACCCTTCTGGGGGGTTGGGAGGGGCAGGGATGCTGGGGGAGGGAGCAGGGATGATCTGGGTTCACTGCCAGGCCTGTGGTTCTCAGCATGTTGGCACGCAGACTGTGGGCCCTGGAGGAAGTCTTGCCTGAGAAGCACTCGGCCCTGGCCATGTTTCCAAGGCACCTGCATTCCCTCAAGGCTCCACAGCCATTTGTGCTCAAACCCACGCTGGTGTGCCTGTCTCTACTAAGTCACGTGGGACAAAGCGGGTTCCCAAGGGACTCTGGTTTGGCCTGAGGGAAAGAAAGAACAGAGCTACTGAACTTGATGAGCTCAGCAGGTGGAGTGAGGGGAAGAGATGCTGAGACCAGACCAGACCAGATCAGAGCCGAACATGCCCGTGTGAGGCCCCTAGCTGCTGCCTCCAGTCCACACTGCCTGCCCTCAGCTTAGACAAAGACAAGATACAGCTTTTAGGGAGTTACGACCACTCAAAGACAAGGCCTGGGCTGTCAAGATGGCTGAGTTAGATATAGAAGAGCCAGGTGTGGCTTGTGCACTTGTGCACCCAGCAGTGGGGAAGCAGAGCCAGTTGGATCAGGATAGCTCAGTGATTGGAGCATAGCCCAACTGGAAAATGTCAGGTCCCAGTGAGAGACCTTGTCTCAAAATGGAATCGGATGACTTCTCCACATGCACTCGTGTGTGTGTGTGTGTGTGTGTGTGTGTGTGTGGTCCCGCCCCCCAACCTGCATATACTCCCACCCCACCCCACCCCTGACACCCAAAGGTGAGGCAGACTGATTCCCCCACCCAGGGAGCTGTCAGATGGGGAGGGGACCCATAAGGCCCTACAGTAGATCCCACAGAGTGACCGAGGCTGGCTCAGATCAGCTGGGAGTTTTTCCAGGGAAGAATGAGTCGTGTTTTCTGGAGTGGTTGGGAGTGGACTTCCTGGTAGGGAGTTGAGGTAGAGACGCTTGAAGAACAGAAGCAACTCCTGCCAACGTGCATGCTTATATGTGTGCACATGTATGTTCACATTACCTTTCCAAAGTGCAAAAAAGGAGCACGGTGAAGGTTTGTAGAATGTGCTGCGGGATTACCAGCCCAGAGCCATTTGCCAGGGCTCACGTCTGTGAGTGTTGTTAACCCACAGACTGCTGCAGCATTTCTGGACTCTGTGAGGCTAGTGAGTATCTTTACAGATCTGTGGGCAGCGGCGTTGGCTGTGACAACCATGTCTTTCTCTATGACACCTACCTCTGTTTTAGTCTATTTTCTGGTGCTGTAGCAGAATCCCGCAGACTGGATTATTCGTAAAGACTAGAGGTTTGTTTGGGTCATGGTTCTGGAAGCAGGGAGATCTCAAAAGCATGGCACAAAACCCTGGTAACGTGATGTACGGTAGCGTGATGAGGCTATGACATGCCGAGACAGAGCCCAGATGTCGCCCAGGGCCTCTCTTCTCCCCACTGCTGACACCAGGGCCCCACTCTTTTGTTTGTTTGTTTGTTTTGGAGACAGGGTTTCTCTGTGTAGCCCTGGCTGTCCTGGAAGGCCACCCTGTAGACCAGGCTGGCCTTGAACTCAGAAATCCGCCTGCCTCTGCCTTCCAACAGGGCCCCACTCTTAATGACCTCAGGCATTCTGATGCCCTCCCGGAGGCTCCCATCAGATAGCACAGACATGGTATAGAAATTTGAACTTCAGGCATCTCCTGCTCAGTATCACATGATTCCTAGGTTATCCTCAAAACGGGGCCTGAGGGGAAAGGACAGAGAGAAGATTTCAAGACTCAGGGTCTGGATTCAAGTATGGACTCTAAAGGGAGCTGAGTTTGTTTGGAATTTGAGATAAAACAGTGTTATGACGTCTCTCCCCAGGGTTACAGTGTGGGTACAACCAGATTATAGGTTGGGGATCGCTTTGAGAACTATAGCTCACCATCTGAAGTCTTCACGGGTGACAGGCTTGGGACTGGAGTCAGGTGATGACTGCTGTGCTTGAGGCTTCTCCAAAGAGTCCAGGTGGTGTGTCCACTGGAGAAGCCATGTGGCACTGTGCCCTGCCAAGGACAGCTCAGTCTGAGCATCAGAAGGAAGGGAATTATGGGAAAGTAGGCTCTTTAGAGGGGAAGCCTGAGGTTTATTCTCAGAGTCCTGAACAAGGGGTGACATGTCCCAGTGATGGAGAGAGGGAGAAGGTGTGCTTATCGTCAGTAGGTGTGCTTTTTGTAAAAACCAGTGGGAACAATGTCTTCACCTCCTTATCGATGCAGGGATGTCTCAGGATGTGCTCACCTATGGCCAGTCGATGTTCTGCAGTGTGAACTCATGGTGGGCTGGTGAGGTAGTGGGCCCAGTGCTCACACGTGTACTAACAGTCCTGGGTCCTGAGTCCTGAAACCCATGAGCCATTTTTACTATTTGCCAGAGAGAGGAAATGATGTCCCTGGTGGGGTAGAGACAGGAAAGAGAGCATGCTCAGAACTCTTGGGATGTCTGGGGGTGGATGTTCTCCAGGACAGGATGACAGTTTCCCATGATGCCAGTGGATGGAGCACCCCAGATGGTGCTCCCTTTTCCCCTACCCCTTTCTGGGACAGTACTCACAGTGCAATGGCTTCTGGGCTCCATCCCAGGGGCCTTTCTCTCTGAGACTTCTCTGGGAAAATGACCCCAGAGGCAGTGAGAATCCTTTGTGCTGTCCAGAATCCTCAGCTGTGAGGAAGAGACCTGCACTTGAGGCCCCAGACCCAGGCGTGACGAGAGTGGAGCTAGAGAAGGAATTACTGAGCTGGGAAGTTCTCGCTCAGATTTAGGTGCAGGGGTTTGATCCAGGTGATTTCCAAGGGCCACTATTTTATTGTTTTCAAAGTGAAATTCCACCAAGACTGTTTTGGCTCATGACTTAGGTGGAAACACGGAGGTCTGTGATTTCCCGGGTTTTCCTTTTGTGACTCGCGTCCGTGTAACATTCTGGATATGCTCTGGGAAGTGGCTAGTCTGGAACTACAATGCCCAGGGCAGCCAACAGTTGAGAACCTGAGGAGGAAGAAGAGGGAATGGTTGTGGGATGTTGCATTCCATAGCTGCCTGCAGCTATTACGAACTGGGTTGCTGGAACAGAAGCTGAGGGATGGATAGGGAAGGGGCGAAAAGAAAAAGGGCCAAGACAATATTCACTGATCAAAGCCGGAAACTTTAATGGCGCCAGACCTTTTAACAGTTTGGGCAAACCCTTCCCCCCAGACTCCGGGCTGAGTTCTGGTGGAAGTTGTCTAGCTTCTCTTGGAGGTCCTCGTCTTGACTGTTCCAGCAGCTGGGTGGGTCACCTGCTTAATTCAGGAATTCCTAGACCTATTATGTCCTAACAGCAGATTCCTGCCCGAAGTCAGGGATTGTCCTTGACCAACATCAAACTCTGACCAAGTGCATGACTGCCCCAATATGGCTCTGTACAGTGGGAGGGAATTGATCATTCAGAATAAGACAGATAGGCAATTCAGTGGTGTAGGTGAGAGGGAGAGACAGAGGAGAGGATGAGACAGAGGAAAAAGAGAGACAATTCATCCACATCGGAAGATGTGGGGACCAGACATGGAGGGAGAAATAGAGATGGGGAGGGGCAGGGGCAGTAAAGGGGAGGAAGGTGTGGGTGGGGATGGGAGGGGTGAGGGGTGAGGGTGTGGAGGTCTCAAGTTCTGCAGCCTGTTTCTTCAGCAAGCATCTGTGCAGCAGAAATACAGCTGGGCTTTCTCTGCCCTCCCCCTTCTTAATTGACATCTTTGATTTTGTTCCTGTTTGACAAATCAGGTCACTTATTATTAGGGACGGATAAATATCACAGCATTCATTTTACATCTGGTCCCCCTGATAACAGAAGTCAATGCACCACCCCTCTCCTGAAGCGAGGTTGCTCCCTCGCTCCCTTCTAGGGCACAAACCAGGAAAGTAGGTGTCCTGAAGTTGGTATGCATCAGCAGATGTAAAAATCTCACCCCAAGCCCTGCTGGGGGCCTGGAACTGTCCAGAGCCTCAGTGCTGACTCCCAATCTCCCCTTTGCTCCTGAATCTCCAAGAGAAGCTGTTCACTAAAGCATCTCCTGTCTCCGGGCTGGAGTGGTTGGGCACATTTTCTCCCCTCAGAACATAATTACTTCTGACACTGGCTTAAGCTCACTGTGTCTGTCAATGGCTCTTACGGCTTGTGCCTTCTTCCTGCTGGGTCTCGGGTTCCCACCTGTGATGTGAAGGACGGGATTAGGCTGTCTCTCAGGGGCTCGCAGGCTCAAGTCCTTTCTGCTCCACAAAGCTCTTAGCAGTTCCTCTCTGCTTAGAAGACCAAGGTATGCACTCTGTAGCCAGGCTCCGACTGCGCTCTCTGGCCACTTCCGGCTCCTTCTGTTGCTCTCACTCCAGCCGAGAGCCTTCCTCCTGATCTTCCCCTCAGCCTCTCATCACCCCACACCGCCTTCTTCCTCCTATACTTCACTTCTGATCTCCAATTGAACGGGCCATCTGGACTCTTCAACAGACAACCGAGGCGTCACCCTAAGTGTGTTTCTAGCTTCTTATGCTAGGGCCAAGGTGCAGTAGCCCCATGGTGACACACACCTTTAATCTCAAAAGTGGGGAGGTAGAGGAAGACAGATCTCTGGAAGTTCAAAGCCAACCTTGTCCCAGGACAGATAGGGCTACACAGGAAGACCTTGTCTCCAAAAAGAAAAAAAAAAGTGCTTCAAGTCATGATCAGACTTTACCATTTTAAAAAATGATTCTAGATAAATTCTTTCACTTAAAAAATGTGGAAGCTAAGGCTCCACTATGAAGTTGGTAAGTTAGTCACCCAGTTCCCAGAGCAGACACAAGGGCCACCTTATCTCCTGGTCCCAAGCTCTTCTGCAATTCTTCTCCTGCCAGAGCTGTATACATTTTAATAGATACCTGAAGGCTGGAGTAACTCTGTGGCCCCTCTAATAATGGCTGCTTTAGTCTTAGTGACAGGGGTGAGGGATCCCTCCTGCCTGTGACCTGGGGGGGGGGAATTGCACAGAGAGCAGAGATGCACCCCCCAAGCTCTGAGAATTCTGAGTTCTCTTGTGTCAACAGGGGCACAAGGGCTTCATTTGTCTCTGCACCTGAGGATAGATGGCTCAGGGGGAGCTAATGAAGCCATCTCCCTACTAACATGCCAAGACAGTGATGGATGGCTCTGGGGAAGAAGGCAGGTGCTGGCATATGGCCCATTGGGCAGGACAGAGAGCTTCAAACTCCTCAGTGTCACTGTGGATCCCAGTCAGTGCTGAGCCCTTAGGAAGGGAGCACGTGAGCTCTGGGGTAGAGGGACAAGGATCCCCAAGAGAGCAAGCACCTTCCACTGTCCCATTTGTGGGTCAAGAAGACCAGAGGTGCGAGTTAGAAGTGTATAACAACCTCCTGACTCAGTTGACTTGTCCAACTGAGAGTACACAGGCCAAGAGGGAGTTACTAGGTCAATCACAGTTGCAGAGCAAGTCATGGGTAGCGGTTCCTGGGAAGATGCTATGAGGTCAGGAAGAAGGGAAGACTGTGCACATGCTCACTACATTGCTGTGGTTAGGTGTAGCAGAAGGGATGGTAGAGTTCCCACTTACGGACTATTATTAGAGGTGGTTCCCTGTCAGCTCTGTCTGGTCTTTCTGTCTACCTCTCCTACCCATGAGTGCATGCCCCAAGAAGATGGTTTGTTCTTCAAGACCCTCCCTCTCATCAAGTTCCTAAAGGTCTTTTGCAGTAGGTCATACTTGGCCTTCTGAACTCATTGTGGGTCAGGTCCCTGATGTAGTGCTGCCAATCACTATATGCAGCGGTTTTTCCACTCCCAACGTTATTCATGAACCTCAAACAACTTTCCCTTCCATAGTGGACATCCCTGACATCAGGAGCACTGTACCTACAGACATTAGTGCTCAGCCATGGGCCATGGCAGGTCTAAGAAGGGGGCAGGTACAGTCATACATTCTTTGCAACCTACTTTTAATAAGGGTTCATTCTCTCCTCTAGCCCACCACCCAGAAAAGGTAGTGGAAGTGAAAAGTTATTAGGAAGTGGGGTGTTCAGCAGTAGTTCTTTGGGGGTGAGCTGGATCTTCTCTGTCAGCAGTTAAGTCCCATAGCAAGCACCAAATTCAACTCAGTGGCTGCAAACCAGTCCTCTAGGCAGGCAGACATCAGGCAGCTGTAGTTCAGTCCTGAAGAAGCTGCCAGGCTCACCAACTGGCCTAAGGCGAGGTCACAGAGGTGGCAAGCTTCTGAGGAACCTCACGAGCAGTTCTTGGGTAAGTTTCTCTCAATGGCAATGCTACCACAAGTCAAGCTCAACAACGCTATGTAAGGCAAACCAATACATGCGTGTCTTTAGCCAAGAATAGTGAGGCAGAGCAAACCAAACCAAAGCTCAGTGCTTCTCCCCCACTGTCTGTGGGGTCATATTCATACTCTATCAAGAGTCCTTTCAAGTGTTTGCTAGATTAAAGCATCCTTTCACCTGTGTCTGTTTCAGGAAAACAGTCTCTCACATGTCTGCTTTAGCAAGACATCTTTCACCTGTGTGCCCCAGCAAAACATCATTTCACACAACTAATTTTCCAAAGAACTAGATGTTTATGTAGGAGTGGTTCTGATGCTAAGGTCCTGTTCCCCAACTGGTTCTTGATCTGTCAGTAAAGAAGCTGTGGGCCAATCACTGGGCAGAAGGAATAGGCGGGACTTCCGGGTCCCTGCAGGCAAGAGACAGACTCAAGGGAGGAGAGAGAGAGTCTGCCTTGCTTTCACAGAGTAAAGCCAAGCAGCCATGTGAGATCTCGGGCAGGAGGTTGGGGATGCTTAGCTGGGACTAGATGTAACCAGGCAACTAAAGTTTAGAGCAGATGGAGAGGTGCGGAGCTAAGAGTATTAGCAAGGGCAAAGTTTTCCAGGTGGGAGATAAGTAGCGCCCAGCAATTGTGCCAAAAAGGCAAGTTGAAAATGAACACCTGTGAGTGTTTGTGTTTTTAACCCACAGATCCCATATTCTCTGGGTGGCAGCGGCAGGGGTGGGGTGGGGTGGGGATGGTAGCATAGCACGGTCTGTTCCCGGAGCTTAGGCAGGGTAGCAAAAGCTAGATGCAACACGTTTCCACTTCAGACAGTGATTGAAGGAGAAGCTTTGCTACTTGTTCGTGGTCCAGGTGGTCAGTCTGGGTCGAGGCACACTGTCTGGGTCATAGTGGTCTGTGAGACTGCACTCAAGAGGCAAAACAGAAGATGGGCCCCATATGGAGTTTGCTCCCCACTTCTTTATCTGGGGCTCTCTTTTGGCCCTTGACTCATTTGCGGCTACCATTCTTACCCTGGAAGATGAGCTGTGTTTCAAAGAGTGCATGTTCCTAGGGGGGGGGGGGCACTGAGGTCCAGAAGGGGACACATTGAAGTGACAACACTGAGTAAGTGGTATTCAACTATGTATTCATGCTGTAGAATATCCCAGGAGGCTCTATGCTAGGAGCACTCAAGTGAGGCCAATGTGCTCCCTCTCTGGAGAGCCTTCCGTGGGCCCCAGGTTGCTGCATTGCAGGCTCTCTGGCCTCCAGAGGGCACTGCATGGCAGCAGCCAGCTGGAGCTTCTGTCCTTGAGGCCCCGGGGCTCAGGTTCATAGCAGAGAGTACTTCCTCCTCCCTCAAAAAGCATCTCTGAGGACTGCTCACTTCTCTACCCTTTGAGCATCTATTGATTCTTCAATTTTCCCTTCTTCAACTTCCACCTGCAGATTGCTCCCTGTTAAAGTGGGATTTTTGCTTTCTTTTTTCTTTTACTTTTTTTTTTTTTCTATAGTCTCCTGTGGGCCAAGCTGGCCTTGAATTTTATATGTATCTAATACTGACCTTGAACTTCTGATTCTCTCGTCTTCACATTCCCAAGTGCTAGAATTACTGGAAAGGATGACTTTCTACCCACTGATCACCATTCCGTGTTATCTGCCATCCTCAGAGAACAAAACAGAAGCACAGAAGGAATCTCTGCTCTCCAGACGAGAGGGCCAGGACAAAGGATTGCCTCTCAATTTCCTGCTGATGCTGGTAGATACATGAGGACATCTGGTCAACCTAGGGTCAAGAATGGGGAAGTTTGGGGAATGAAGGGGCTCTGGCCTGGATGCTCCACCTCATCTTCCTGCTTCCCAACCCTGTCACTGCCCACTGAAGCCAGCTTTGTCTTGCAAAGTGCCATCATTACCTATACTTCAACCTCCTCTCTTGCCAGTGCATTTAGGCTCAATTACATCTGAGGCTGTCTGGGGGTAATTAAACTACATTAGGATGTATCCCTGCCATAATACAGTGTTCAAAGCCCTGGGCTCCACGTCCCTGGACCTGCCTGCCACCACTGTACTGAGGCTGTGTCTGCCTAATGTGAACTATGATTGGGGCTAATTACTCCACAGACAAGCTTCATTAGTGACAAGCTTGGGTGGAGAGGTAGGGGACAGACTGCCTCTCTCTAGCTGCCCCTGCCTTCCCTACAGCATCTGGTCACAGCCCAGCCTCCCCTCCCCTTTCTAGGACCAGCTTGCCTCGCTTTACTGAGCAGGTGAGAAATCAGAGGAGAAGGACTTTCCCCAAAGAGGCTCTTCTGGTTGATTAAAGCCATGGTCTTGGGTTACAGTGTTTTCTAGAACTTTCTAATCACTTTTCTTCAAGCAGTAGAAAGCCAAGGCCTGGGGAGGGGGGATAGAAAGGCCTCCTGACTTTTACTGGTTTGTCCAAAGTCATAGAGTACATATCTCTTAACCTGTTGGACCTGAAGAGTGGGAGGATTGAAGGGGGACTTTCCACAAGCAGGCCCTATCTGGGTTGGTTGGGAGAAAGAGCACCCAGAAATGCCAAGGGCTCTTGTGTTTCTTTCTTCCTGCATGCCTAGGAGGAAGCTTCTTTCTCTCCTCACCAGAGCTCTGGAGTGCCCCCCCCTCTCTCACACACACACACTCTTCTTCTACACTTGCTGACGTCATAGTCATCCTGGCTTGTCTGTAGACATGGTTCCTCGAGGGTCAAGGCCTGGGTCTCCCTCTCCTGTGGTCTTTTCAGGGCCTGCACAGCCCCTGGCTCACAGGCAGCCTCTGATAAGCTTGACAGTCTAAGGCCACCATGACAGAGACCATTCCCAGCCAAACTTAAGTCATAACTTGGTCCCGTGACTCTTTCCAGCCAATAGAATGCAAGCAGGAGGCACATGTGTTATTCTTGTCAGGTGAAGCCGCTGGGAGGTTCTTCCCAGACTGACAACGGGGCTGATGATGGCATCACCTTGAAGTTTCAAGCTGATGGAGGGAACCTGGATCCCTGAGTCACTGCATAGAAGAAAGCTGGCCAAGAAAGCTACCTGGTATGGTCAGATTTTACAGAAAGGGGAGATACACGTTGGTTTCATTTTGTTGAGACAGGGTCTTGCCTTATGGCCCAAGAGAGACTCGGCCTCATAATCCTCCTGCCTCAGCCCTCCCCAGAGTATTACAGATATGTACTACACTGGCCAGCTTGAGAAGTAAACTTGATCTGCGTAAAGCCACTGACATCCTTGGGCTGTTTGTTTGAGCACCCAGGGGCATTCTCTAACATAAAGAGAGCTCGGAGTTGGTGGGATACACATGGGACAGGGTTCCGCCATGGCCTTCCACCTTGATCCTCTCAGCCCCCCCCCTCCCTGTCTCTTGGCTGCCCGGACCACCTGCATTAGTTTCTGATCCGTTTGTTGAATTTAGTCAAGGGTTTCACCTTCAGCCCAAGTTTCCATCCCACTCTTGATGCATTGTGGGTCTGACTCCTGATGCATTGTGGGTCCGACTCCTGATGCATTGTGGGTCTGACTCCTGATGCATTGTGGGTCTGACTCCTGATGCATTGTGGGTCCGACTCATGATGCATTGTGGGTCTGACCCATGAGCACAGGGTCAGTCCGCTTTGCTTGCCTTATCCATCTATTTCCTTCTTGCTTCTGAGCCCACTGGTATCAGGGCAAGGGAGATAGAGGTGCCGCAGAGAAAAGGAGGGGGGCTCTGCTTACTTGGGGTCTCAGGAATTTCTCTGTTCTCATTACTGATGCCCTGGATGCTGGGTACCCAGAGGCATGGTGTTCTGGGAGGGGCCCTTTGTGGGTTCTTGGAGGTTTCAGGTGGTCCACGACTTGACATGTCCGGCTCAGTGTGGCTAGAGAAGACACACTCTTTGGGACCTACCTGGGACTGCTTTAATCGCAATCCTCATGACCTTGTGGGACGCTCTCCTCTCTGCTCCCTGTTCTCACCTCCACCCCAGGGCCACCTCATCTGCTTGAGGGGACAGAGAAAGGGCTTTCCCCATCATTTTCCTCTAGCCCTGTGGGCTCAGGAACTCACAGCTGCTCCCAGGAAGCAGCAGGATGCTTTATGCAAATCGAATAATAGGTCAAACCAAACCCAACGCCAACCATCAGTCTTCCTGACTCTTGGGTGTTTTGTTCTCTTCCAGAGATGGGGGGTGTTGAGTGGCGGGGGTGGGTGGGTGGGGGGAGACTATGCCTGAGATTGCTCTGGGTCCCCAATGGTTCCCACTTGTTTTCAGAACGAGCCTGGGTACTGACGGCCGTGAACCGTTGGAAGACAATTGGCAGCCTTGCTGTGAAATTATAGCTCCAGATCTCAGAGCAGGATAATGCTTACGGCAATCCTTCCCAAGTTCTGTGGTCACCAAGTGTGGTTGGGCTCTGAAGCGGGACTCACAAAGATCACCTACTGTCCTCCCTTCCTCCTCCATGGTAAGGAGGAGGACAGTGTCTCCGGGGCAACCGCTCACAATTGCACAGGAGTTGGTGACACATCCCACCCCCAACCCCTCAAATTGAAGCTGGCCTTGACCCAGAGGAAGTGAGCAGTTTCCTTTGTTTTGTGCTCGGTGGGGACCAAAAGCTTCCCAACTCCCCCAAGCCATCCCCCTGCTGCAGAGAACTCGGACTCTGAGGTGAGAGTTTTGTGTTCTGTAGTGGCAGAATCCTCATGAGGAGGATAACATGGGACCCTTGGTAGGACCATCACACTGGATTAGAGAGACCAAGGCTCCAGGGAATGAAGCCCAGACACCTCACGGACTACAGTGTGCAAGCTCTACCCCAACACACTCACTAATCCTCCTTCAGTGCTTGTGTGTCCTGACCCTGGTCTGCTGTGGGTTCCTGTGATGCCCTGTACCCGGTGTTCTGGTCCTCGCTGCCAAATCTGATTGTTGAAGGAGCACCTCTGGGGAGGACGGAAAGATGGAGGAGCTGTGTAATGTGAAAGGGTGCCTGGACCAGTGATGCTGCGGTTCAGTCTAGATGAGATTCACCCACATATTTTTTACCAACTTTCCCCCTTCTCCAGGGTTGAACTTCATTAGGGGAAGCACCCATGGGTGCTCTTTCGAGTGTGTCCCAGGGTAGCCATACCTCTGTGACCAGGTATGTGTGTCTCTGTCTCTGCATTACGTAGGTATATCCATGTGGCTATGCTAAACACGGTGCGGCCTGAGCAGCTGCTGAGAAAAGCAGCTATAGCCTGAGGTGGCCGTTCTGAGCTGGCTCTATCTGTCATTTAGTAGGCTTGTGCCAAGACTCAGGGCTCACTGGAGGTCAGGGTGGTAGGAGACCCCTGGACTTCTGGGAGGGGCAGAGGCTGGAAAAATGAAGGGGCTCCCCAGCCTGAAGCGATGAACACAGGGTCACCTGCTTCCTTTAGTTGGAATCTTTCCATGAAGCCTCACACACTTAACTTTGTTTTACTGATGAGGGCACAGAGGTGGGGTGGAGCTGGAACCTAGACATGGCTTCCTAGGCTTTAAAGCCTGTGCAACTCTGCCTCCCCCTGTCCTGGGTACAGAGAACCGTCGTGAGTGTCCGTTGGCATCAAGGACTATAATTATTATTTGTCATGGGCAAGAATGGCTGTGGGCAGTTGGCGTCGTCAGGGAAACCATACAGAATGCTCCGTCTCTCCTCCATGCCTCTGTAGCTCCTTTCTAATAGCTGGAGAGATCTGGGTGGGAAGCACTGTTTCTACCATGTTCCTTTCTCCCGGCTTCTCCTAGGGCCCATGAGCCACATCTCAGGTCCTGCTGTTTCCTGGCTCTCTGGGTTTCTGCTTCCAGAGCTGGGGTATCCTCAAAACCTTACGGGAGCCCAAGGGGGCATCCTGTCCCACCAGGTACATCTAGGTACAGTGAGACCCTCCCTCAAGGAGTGTGTTCAGAGGCACTGGCCCACGAGGTATGAAATCTTGCTGGACATGCTCTCCGAAGGGCTCCCCACTAGGAAATGTGGCTTCCTTGGCTGAGTGAGGTTAGTTACCCTGCCCCCATCCCAGGCGACTCAGGTTCCCATCTGGAAAGTGGGCAGCTTACTCCTTGGCACCCTCAGCCCTCACATGTCCAGCAGTTTTCTCGGAATACCACAAACTGACCACACTGCCATGCTCTCTGGATTCCTTGGGCTTCCTTTCCTGCCAGTCAAAGGCCTGAGCTGAGGCCGGGAGCCTCACGACCTCCCTTCCTGGTCTGTGAACGAGTGCCTGTTGGCTCTGCTTGCCTCTCAGGCCTAGATCAGGAGTGGGGTCAGAAGTAGCATGCCACAGAGAAAGGGCCGGTTGCTCACAGGTCACTGGACACTGGGGAGGGCGGACACGTGGGTGCTTGGAGTGGTAATATTTAGGTTCACAGCTGGCTCTTGTAGCCAGGCACTCCCTTTGCCAACTCTTGTCTGAGAAATGGGAATAATAGTGCGGTGTTGATCTTTTTCTTTTTTAATTGTCAGCAGCTTGACTGAGAGACTCTTAGATCACGAAGCTCGTGTTTGGGGGTGTCTGTGAAGACATCCCCAGAGATAGCCCTCTAGAGGCTCTGGAATTAGGATGTCAGGGGATACTGGGAGGGAGGGAAAGGCAGGCTGTGGGACTCTGTATGGGAAAAGTGGAGTTGTTTCCTTGGGGGCTCCACATTGCCCCATCCCTTCCCATGTTCCCTACCTGAAACCATAAGCTAAAGAGTCCCTGGGGCTGGAGCACTGGCTCAGAGGTTAAGGGATCTCGCAGTTCTTGCAGAGAACCTCATGTGAGTTTTCAGAACCTACACTGAACTCACAGCTGCCTGTAACTCCAGGTCTAGGGTATTGGATGCCCCCTTCTGGCTTTTGTAGGTATGCATGTACTTGCACACACACACACACACACACACACACACACACACACACACTCACCAAAATCAAATCTTAGAAAACCTCTCATCTTCCCATTAAATGATTTCCCTTAGGTATTTAGTTAGAACTAGAAGAACGTGATTAACACAGACTCTAGCTGACGTCATGGATTATGGGGAGGGGTCCCTGAGATAGGGCTTCTATTGCTGCAAAGAAACACCATGACCAAGAAGCAAGCTGGGGAGGAAAGGGTTAATCTGGCTTACAGGTCCACACTGCTGCTCATCATCATCAGAAGTCAGGGCAGGAACTCACGCAGGGCAGGAACCTGGAGGCAGGAGCTGATGTAGAGGCCACAGAGGGGTGCTGCTTACTGGCTTGCTCCCCACCACTTCCTCAGCCTGCTCTCTTATAGAACCCAGGACCACAGCCCAGGGATGGCTCCACCCACAGTGGGCCCTCCCACTAATTGAGAAAATGCCTTGTAACTGGGTCTCGTGGAGGCATTTCCTCAACTGAGGCTCCTTCCTCTCCAATGACCCTAGCTTGTGTCAAGTTGACACACAAAACCAGCCAGCCTGGTCAGGATGTGAGGCGTGTAGGGCAGGATGGGCCCCACTGAAGTGACCCCACACGCTTTCTTGTACCAGTACCTGGTGGCCTACTAGGGTGTGTCTCCACCCAGACCCTCACCTGACCTTTGGCCCTTTTGGCCCCCTTCCCTTCTGCCCTCTGTTCCTTACAGGCCAAACCCATTCAGGCTCTTGTCCTGTTACCATGGCAAACCTCCTACATTGCTGATCCTGCACTTTCTAGTAGTTTAACTCCAAACCATTTATTCACTCAACAAGCAAGTATTAAGCTCCCACTGAATACCAGATTGTATTTTAGGTACTGGAGGTACAGAGGATGGGAAAGTTTCACAATACCTTCTGCCTCCCCCTGTCCAGTCCCAAGAGTCCATGTAAGAGTAGAACAATGTGTGGGTTGGTGTTTAGCAGGGCCAGGACCACGGAGTTCTTCCTGAAGGCCAGCCCATGCCTCAGAAAACCAAGTGCTCTGCAGAGTCCCAGAGACATACCCAGGGACAGTGGGCAGAATTGAGTGGCTTGGGGCTGCCGTGCCTGCTGCAGCCAGGACCTTGCATGTAGAAGCATCGGGCAAGGAGGGCAATGGGCAAGATAGGGAGCAAAGCATGCTAGGAGAGTTCTGCTCAAGTTAAGCTCCGGTCAGCACTCAGACAAGCCGTGACCCAGAGTCACCCAACTCCCAGTCGCGTGCTCTCTCCACGGTACGAAACTGTCCATCACACACAGGTCAAACTCGGAGCACGGCAGACCCCAGCGGACACCTCCTGCCACCCACGGCCCACTGATTAATGATGGCATATTAGAGATGGTAGCATAAATTAATTTCTGAATTATACCATTAGTGAGCAATTACTTTTTTTTTGTCTGGGAAATGAAGATATTCCCGTTATCTAAGCACTGCCCGGGCACCTCTATTCACGCCAGTATGGATACTGCCCCCTATTTCTTCCTCTATTATGTGAACATTTCCTTCTCTTGTGTCCCCTGCTTTTTGGTGGGGGCACTATCTATTTTTTTCCCAAGGAGAAAGAGAGGCTCTTGTAGAGAGGTTAGGGAGGGTGACTCTCAATACCTTCAGCAAAAAATCAAAAGATCCTGTGTGCTTACTAGCAGCCAAACAATGTCCTTTATTGGATGCTGTTAGGATACGGTTGCCATGGAAACACAGGATCTTGACCTGCCAGGTTTGGATGCTCAACCAGAAACATGCATTTTCCTTTAAGCTTCTGGAGGCCTGGGAGTAATGGAGTAGAGGAAGCCAAGTGCAGAGAGTGTGCTGTGGCCCCTGTGTTAACACAGTAGCTGCCTCCTCTAGGAAGCCCTCCAGGATTAGTGCTTCAACCACTCATGTCTCATGGCTGGTACGTTCTCCAGCTGGCCTGACTCTGGCTCCTCATATCAACCCCAGGCCTCTGCCTCTCGACCCATCAAGTTTTCCTATTTAAGTGAGCCTCAGCAAGGCACTTGGCTTTTCTAGGCCTTCTCCTCATCTCTAACCTCTCTATTATAAGTCCGGTTTTCAAGGATGATTATCGGAACCTGAGGAGTATAAATGTGCAGTGCTCAGCCCCTATGAGAAAGAGTGTATAAACTCTAGAGCAGTAGTTCTCGGCCTCTGGGAGGTCGAATGACCCGTCTACACAGCTCACATGTCAGCTTTTACATGATGACTCATAACAGTAGCAAAATTATAGTTATGAAGTAGCAGTGGACCTAATTTTATGGTTGGGGGAGGGTCACCACCACATGAGGAACTGTATTAAAGGGTCGTAGTGCTCGGAAGGTTGAGAGCCGCTGCTTCAGAGTGTCGTGATCCCTGTGAGAGGTGGGTCCCACTTGAGAGACTCTGGAAGCAGCATCTGATGCTGCCTGGGCTGGTTTCTCTTTCATTATAGTTAGGTTTCCATGGGAACAACATAGCTTCTACCACTCATTGGAGCTTTGCCACAGAAGTCACTCCAAGGATCCGGCAAGCTTCAGGGTTTCTGTTCTGGGCTTGCTTGGGGACTTTGGATAGGGTGCCTCAACTTCCCCATCTGTCAGAAGGCACAGTGACCTGGCTCTGTCTCTTCCAGGTTCCCGTGAACAGCTGCATAGGATGAGGTTACTGGTTTGCTTGACAGGAGCAGGTTCTCCTGGAGCTAGAAGCCAGGCAGCCTTGCAGTCTCCTGGTTCTGGAGCTCCACCCCAATTCTCTGTGCCTCAGTTTCTCATTAGTCCAAGTGTCATCGTAACGTCTATTCTGTATGCTGTGAGAAGTAGCAGTTGACTGTGTGACACATCTCTCTCGGAGTCAAGGCAGCATGCGGTGACTACAGATGTTAGTTTCCACAGTGACAACGTTCAAATGGTACCCAGGACTCTTGAGAAGGCTCAGTGCATCAGGGTGCGTGCTCCAGGACCTGAGCTGGGTCTCCAGAACCTACACGGCACACAGAGGGAAGCCGACTGTCTTATGTTGTGCTGTGTCCTCTACACACGCACACCCACACACAGAGTGAGCAGATATGGAACAAACCCATTCCGTACTGAGGGACCTCATATTTACTTCCCGTGCAGGAACCATGCAGGGAGGCTGATGGGAGTTTGGTACCCTGGTTTCAAAGCTCAGAACTCCCGGGGCTTATACCCACCCTTGGCTTTGAACAAACAGCATGGGCTCTGACTGAAGAGCAGAGAACTGAAGTTCAAGGTAATGAGACTAGAAACAGGAGGAGACGTAGCGTCCCTCGTATGGGCTTTTGTTTTGTGTGTCCTGTGGTGCCCCCTCCCCTTGGGGTACTCTTTCTATTGGACCAAGGCAAACAGATGCAGGAAGGCTAGGCTATACCTATTCAGTGGCCTTTTTTTTTTTTTTTTAAATAATTGTTTTGAGTGTAGTGGCTTCCTGGGCGGGGTCCTGGGAATTTCCCTAAAGGATGTATATATTCCATTTTTAATGGCGAGCCCTTGGTAGTCCCCTCTCCTGGGACACAGGATGGGAGAAGGGTAGGTGGGGAGCAGTGTTTGTGAGGTGTCAGTTCGGAGACAAAGCGTGTTGTTACAGAGACAGACGCTAGCACACGCAGTCAGTGAGGACGGCCTGAGAGGACAGGGAGATGGTATGGTGTATATGCTTCCTTCCACGTGTGTGAGGACTGGAGCCTGCCTTCCCAGGACCCACAGAAAGCCAGGCACGATGGAACTCTTTGTAACCATAACACTCCTATGGTGAGCTAGGAGGAGGGAGACGGGCTCATCCCCGGGAGCTCAGGGCCAGGTGAACTCAAGCAAGCCCTGACTCAAGCAAGATGGAGGGAGAGTACCAGCATCCAAGGTAGTCTCTGTAGGGATACTCTCATGTACTTCGTAGAAGCTTCACCTGTCAATAAAGATTGGATGGCTAACAAGCTGAGGCAGGATTAGAAGAGGGAACATCTGGCAGAGAGAGAAGGGGGAGAAGCAGGAGGGGAAGGGGGAGGGGAGGGGAAGAGAGAGGGAAGGAAAGGGGAGGGGAAGGGGAGGTAAAGGGGAGGGGAAGGGGTGGTAAAGGGGAGGGGAAGGGGAAGGGATAGGGAGGGGGAGGGGGAGGGGATGGGAAGGGTAGTGGGAGGAAAGGGGGAGAGGAGTGGGAGTAGAGGGGAAGGGAAAGGGGAGGGAAAGGGGAGAGGGAGGGGAGGGGAAGGGGAGGGAAAGGAAGGGGGAGAGGGAGGGGAAAGGGAAGGGGAGGGGAAGGGGAATGGGAGGGGAAGGGGAAGAGGAGGGGAAGGGAAGGGGGAGAGGGAGAGAAACTCTGGGAAAGGGTTGGGTGGGTAAGATTGGCCACCCAGACTCAGAAGTCAGATGTATGAAGCTGAGGAGAGGTAGCCAGCTGTGTGCCCGACAGAGAATAGTATAGATAAGTTAACTGAGTTATGAGCTAGTTGTGGACCAACCCTAGCTTAAGGCCCAGGCAGTTACTCATAAATAAGCCTCGTGCCATTATTTGGAAATTGGGGTGGACAGAGAAAAAAGAAAGCCAAATGGTTGCAGTCCTCTGACCCTCACAGGCTGCGGCTACACTCGCACCCAAACATTTGCCCAAGAACACATACATGCATGCATGCTTGCACATATACACCACATACACAAACACATCAAAATGCCTTTAAAAAGAGCTTGGAACAGATATGGGACTAGTCTCTCGTTTTTTTTTTTTTCCGACCACAGGATAACCCTGTTACCAGAAGATGAATGCTTCAAAGTCTGACAAAAATTCAGGTTAATATCATGAACACAAATATAAAAATCTTTAATGAAAGTTTAGCAAACTGCTGTGAAAATGCTTTAAACCCTAATAGATCATGAGCGAACGAGGCATACCCCAGAAAGTCAAGATTGGCAAACCACTTCAAAACACGTCAATGATTTGCCGTGTGGGAATTTAGCTGAAAAATAAAATTGTGTGGTCATCTCAACAGATGCAAAAAAAAGTGTTTTAAAAAAGTAGCAATCTAGGAATAGAAGGAAATTGATAAATTGTAGTGAGTCAGAGAGTTGAAGTTCTAAGCTTGGAAAAAGTAAGATGCGAAAAGATCTGAGATTTGGGAAGAGTGTTTGAAGGGACACGGGCACGGACGGGCACCATGAGGGAAGTCACAGCAGAAGACTGAGAACAAATGATCCGATTTTTTTAAATGGGCAAAATATTTAGACGTTCACTAAATAACATGCACAGAAACCCTGGAACTTGGGGGGGGGGAGGGTGAGGCAAGAGGATGGCTGCAAGGCCAAGGCTAGCCTGAGCCACATAGCGAGTTCTAGGCTAGCTGGGGCTACACAGTGAGACTGTCTTACACGCACACACACACACACACACACACACACACACAACCAAAGGTGCATATAGAGATACCAACAGAGGGAAGATATCAGGATCTGTGAGGTGCCTCATCTTAGCCATCTGGGAAATGGGCAGGTCTGGACTGTGTGGCCCTTGAGGGGTGCTGAGAAGAGTTGAGCCACAGAGGTGGAGAAGGGGCTGCTCAGCAAGGACCATGGGGCAGGGGTGTGCTAACTGTCCACAAAGACTTTGATTCTGGGCCAGAAGCTCTGACTTTGGTCCATGGGCCCTGAAGGCTGCCGGGAGGGGTAGCATTTAGGGAGATGTGTGTGTATGTGTGTGTGCTGTGTGTTCTTGAGCATGCGTGCCTGTGTGCTTGCAAGCATGCGTGAACCTATGCAGGGTCTGTCTCTGGAAGTTGCATCACTGAGAATGGCCTACAGAGCTCGCTAGCAGGAGGTCTCTTCTCCAAAACCTGGAGTCCCTTGTGCTGTTTCAGACAAGTAACTGTAGGAGGCTGGAGGCCGGACATAGCAACCGGAGGGAGATGCTCTTTCTACCCCCAACTAAGACTGTAGCTGTTGTGGGAAGGATCCAGCTTCCCTCTGACATCTTATTCAACCTTGGTCGGAGGAAGACATGCTTGTATCCTGACTCGAGGGAGCAGGGTTTCCAGGCTGCCTCTGCTGTGGCACAACTGTAGAAACAGGATCCTGTGGTCAGACTGAAGAATTACAGCAGCACCAGGGTGGGGCAGTGGGGGGAAATGGGTTCTCCTGACCTCCAGGTGTCAAGCCCCCCCTAAGGCAAATGGGAAGAAAGATGGGAGCTGGAACAGAGGCAAGCCCCACCTGTGCCCTGTGCCCCGGTTTCTGAGCACAGCTCTCGGCTCCCTGAGCCCAGCGGAGAGGTGGATTCTCTGGGTGGGTGGCAGAGGTGGTTTGGGTGGGGGTGGGAGGTTATTTTGAGAGTCAGGAGCTGGATCCAAGTTCTGGTTTCTCACTCTTGCCTGGTGACCATGGGTTGGTCCTCCCAGGGTCTCAGGTCTCCTTTAGTCCGTACCCAGGCTTCTCTTGCAGGTCTGATTATGGGATGGCTAAAGAATGCTAACAGACAGGAAAGGTCTTAAGGAGCTTCAAGTGCCAGACAAGAGTGAGAGGGAAATTAGCAATCATCTGCTGTTGATCACGTGATCCGGCACACTGGAGATGCAGACCCGGCTGTGATATTAGAGATATTAATAAGGATACTGGCACCGCCCACCAGGCACCGCACATCTGCTTTCATTCGTGACATCCTACACCCTGAGGTAAACTGAGGCACGGAGCTGCTGTCTTTGATTAGCAGAGCTCAGGAAGCAGACGTGTGTGGGTGTCTCGGATCTGCCAGTCTGTTTCTCTCTCTCTCCTATTTTCCATTTTAAACTATCTGATGTGGAGGCCAGAGATCAACCCTGGTACCACCCACCTTGCTTTTTGAGACAGGGTCCCTCACTGGCCTGGAGTTCAAAGAATAGTCTGGACTGGCTGCCCAGCAAGGCCCAGGATCCTTCTTTTTCTGTCTCTCCAGCACGAGGAATCCAAGCGTGTCACCCTCCTCAGCGTTTGACCTGGGCTCTGCGGTTGGAGCCTAGTCTTCATGCTTCTGTGGCGAACTTTCACTGACCGAGCCATCTCCCCAGACCTAGTCTTTGCCTGTGGGTCCCCATCAGTGTCTGGAGGAGTCCAAGGAACCCTAATCTAGGCCCTAGGAGAAGCCACCATGTCCAGCTGCTGGCTGTGTGGGTCTGGGTGAGAGTTCTGTCTTAGTTTTTCTATCTTCACATGGGGTCTTGCCACCCTAGAATGGTAGTGGGGTTAAAGCCTTCAGTGGAAGGGGCAGCTCAGAGCCTGGTACCTGATTCTGGCTCCAGGTTGTACCCCAGTGTCACCTCAGGTCAGAACCCTGTAAGCAGCCTGAGTCGGGGTGGGCGTCTGCCTTTTCCCACCTTGGCTGCATAGGAAGGTCACCTGTGGACTTCAGAGCCAACATTTCAAAAGCCACTCTTCACACAGGCAACCAGGAGGGGCAACTTTTTCCTGGTTGGTCGAGGGTGTGGCCGGACTATCTGGGTGGCCCGTGTGGTGGAGGTCTCATTCTGCATGAGAGAGGGCAGGTGCAGGGTCTCTCCTGTCTTCCTCAACCTCCCAACTGTGCCACAAGCTGACCCTCAGGCAGCCACTTCCAGGCCCTGGCTAGCAGAGCTGGTTAGAGGGGACAGAATAGTCACCTGCCTCTACAAACAATCTAGGCAGGCGGTATCCCTGCGGTCCACCTCAGCAAGTGGGCATTGTAGAGCTCAGCTCTTGGCTTTACCTTCCTCTCATTCCCCACTGCCCTTCTCTGTGAGCTAGGTACACCCCCGCCTCCTTCCCATGTTACATCTTGTGATGGTTTGAATATGCTTGGCCCAGGGAGTAGCGCTGTTAGGAGGTGTGGCCTTGTCGGAGTGGGCGTGGCCTTGTTGGAGTGGGTGTGTCACTGTGGGTGTCCGCTTTAAGACCCTCACCCTAGCTGCCTGGAAGTCAGTCTTCTCCTGTTTGCCTTCGGAACACGATGCCGAACTCCCAGCTACTCCAGCACCGTGCCTGCCTGGATGCTGCCATGCTCCTTCCCGGATGATAATGGACTGACCCTCTGAACCTGTAAGCCAGCCCCAACTAAATGTTGTCCTTTATAAGACTTGCCTTGGCCATGGTGTCTGTTCACAGCAGTCAAACCCTAACTAAGATACACCTGGCCTGCAGCAGGCCTGCCCGCTCTCTCCCGGGTTTCTCTGTTCTCGCCCTTTGCCGAGCTGACTGGCCTTGGAGACCATGGATAGTTCCCTATTCCCTTCCTCTCTTACTGGGCAGCCCGTATGCTGTTCCTCCTGGCTGGAAAGCCTCTGTATCTCCCCTCCACTCATATAAATGTCACTGTATCTGAGAACGCTCTCCTGGTACCCCAGGCTGCATCTGCATGTTCCTGTTCCCACCTCATGCATTTCTCTGTGGAACCTGGGTTTCCCTTCCATCGGTGCCTCTTTCCATTCCTTGGGCATCTTTTAATTTCATTTTTGACTTTTAAAGGTTTCTTCTCTCTCTCTCTCTCTTTCTTTTTTAAAGGCCAGGTCTGTTTTAGGTAGGGTTTCACTGCTATGAAGAGACCCCATGACCATGACTACTCTTCTACCGGCAAATATTTAATTGCAACTGGCTTACAATTCCAGAGATTCAGTCCATTATCATCATGGCAGGAGCACGGCAGCATCCAGGCAGACACAGTGCTGGAGAAGGAGCTGAGAGTTCTACATCTGGATCAGAAGGCGGCTAGGAAGAAACTCTGATTCCACGCTGGGTAGAGCTTGAACACAGGAGACCTCAAAGCCCGCCTCCACAGTGACACACCTACCTCAACAAGGCCATACCCACTCTAACAAGGCCAACCTACTCCAACAAAGCCACACCTCCTAATAGTGCCACTCCCCTTGGCCAAGCATATTCAATCCCATGAGTCTATTGGGGGGAATACTTAGTTATACCCCACAGGGTCTTAGATAGCCCGGGCTGACTTCAGATTCACTATATAGCTGGGGAAGCTCTTGTACTCCTGATCTACCTGCCTCTGTTCTCCAAGTGCTGGGATACAGGCATGTAGTACCACATATATGGTGCTGGGGATTTAATGGGGGTTCATGTATGTTGCCAGTGATCTACCGACTGAGCTACACCCCAGCCCTTCGTGTGTCTCTTAAGGGTAGCCCAGGCCACCTCTGGGAGACCTTCATACCGTGATTTTGTAAGGACCACTCACCCGACCCTCCCTCGACACAGGGCCATGCAGAAGATCAGAGGAAAGAGGAGGCTTTCCAATATCACGTGATTGATAACCCACGGGCCATGGAAACAATTTCGGGTTAAAGGTTTTTAATCATCTTTGAGAACAAGGGGAAGAAAACAAGCAACCTCAGGAAATGTGGTAAAAGAATCCATCCTTCCCGCCGCGGGGATCCAGAGATTTATGTCCAAAGAGGCTCATCACAGCCATGTTTATGAGGCTGAAAGCCCGGAGACAGCTCAAAGGTCCAACACAGAGATTGGATGAATAAATTATGGGACCTCTCCGTGATGGAGTACCATACAGCCATTAAAAATGATGGCCCGGTAAAAGAATATTTTAATGACCCAGGGAAATGTTCACAAGATATTAAAAAAAAAAAAAGAAGAAAAAAAAAAGAAAGCTGGAACAGTGTGGTTTCTCTGCCCACGACTTTGCCACAACAAATGATTTAAAAAGAGAAGCCCAAGGCCTCTGAGGTTATTTATGAAGTTGGTTCACTGCCTCTGAGGCATCGGCCTCATTAATTCCTGTTCCCACTTGGCTTAATAGGAAGCAGGAGAATTTAATGTGTGAAGGCCATTTTCAGTGGTGCACTCTGTGCCATTTATGAGCTGGCCGGCCTTGGGGCTCTGGGCCTCACTTTTCCTCATCTGTAAAATGGGCACAACGACCCTGCTGGCATGGTGTTAATGGCTATTAAATGAGAGAGAGAGAGAGAGAGAGAGAGAGAGAGAGAGAGAGAGAGAGAGAGAGAGAGAGAGAGGCTGAGAGACTGGAGCTTCCCTCTGAGATGCCCCCCTGTCCTGTCCCTCCCCCACTCGGAACTTGGCTGCTTTCTGACCAGCCAAGACTGCTTTCTGATCCTTTTGCCTTATTGGGCCTCTAGGCAGGACCAGTGATTTTTATCTCTCCAGAAGGGAGGGAAGAGGACATCGCTGAGGGAGATGACTTGCCGGGAACCCTGCAGTGAGCAGACCCCAGCCTGGCCCTTCCTGTGATCACTCCTCCTCAGCAGCCTCCAGGCATGCCCACCGGAGCCAGGACCGTGAGTTTCGGGGGACCAGGGGGTAGGCACTGGGGCTCCCTGTACCCGGGTTGTCTGTTCAGACTATTTTAGAGACTGCATGTCCCCTGCCCACACTTCCTCCTTCCTTCTCTTCCCTTTTCCCCTCTCTTTTCTCTCTCCCCACTCCTTTTCCCCTCCCTCTGTCTCCTGTAGGCAGATGGTCAGATAGAACAAGGGGAGGACATAATGGGGGAGGGGCTCAAGGTGAAGCTGATGACGTCACATGCGTGCGTAAGTGCGCTGGGCTCCTTCGGAGGATGTGCCCGCTGCCCAGCTGCTGTCCTGAGACCCACGTTTACAGTTCTGGAGACTTCAGCGGGAGGGAGTCAGAGTCAGTTATGCCCTGGGAAGGTGCGGTCCTTCCACAGGACAGATCTTTCCCTGTGACTCAGCCATGCAGGCCGCTGTGCTGAGCCTTGGGCTGGACACCTTGGCTGTGCCACATTTCCTTTCGGCCTTCTTCCGTTGCTCTCCCGCCTCCCGTGAGATGCTCCTGCAAGACACATTTGTCAGTACATCTCGTGCCCTAGATCCTTGCCTCGGGGCTCCACATCCAGGGGCCAGGACATGAGACAGGCGGGAACCCTGGTGTGCCTCTTCTAAAGATAGCGCGCCAACACCTCACGTGCAGTCTCTGTGCTTAAATAGAACGGCTTTCAAGCGTATTATTTTTAGAGAGAGAAAATAGATTGAGCGCACCAGGAAGTATACTACAGACGGGATCGAAAGCAGCATCTAGAAACTCGCTCTGGAGTAGGCGTAGTGTACGCGCGCCCCTGGCGAGGGGCCTCGTGGCAAAGTCTAGGTCCGATGGTGTGCGGTGCGTATGAAGACACCTCCTCCCAGTCTTCAGCATGGTGTGCTCCAGGTAGACGCCCGTAGAGGCCCTGGGACGCTGGCCATGCCCGCACCGAGCCAGGGATACCCCCTCATCTAGCCAGCTCCCTGGGAGTTATTCCCAGAAGCTTCCTCTAGAGCCCACAGAGAGCCCCATGGTTACAGATCTGGGCTGTATCGTATGGAATCTTTTTACCATGAGTTAGCCTCATTAGCTCAGCCTCCTCCAGGAAGTCCACATGGAGTGGGTCTTAGAATTTAACTGCTGTGAACAGACACCATGACCAAGACACCAAAATCTTTTTTAAAGATTTATTTATTTTATGTATGTGAGCATACTGTCGCTGTCTTCAGACACACCAGAAGAGGGCACCAGATCTCATAACAGATTATTGTGAGCCACCATGTGGTTGCTAGGACTTGAACTCAGGACCTCTGGAAGAGCAGTCGGTGCTCTTAACCGCTGAGCCATTTCTCCAGCCCCCAAGGCAACTCTTATAAGAGCAACATGTAATTGGGGCTGGCTTACAGTCTTAGAGGTTCAGTCCATCATCATCAAGGCGGGAACATGGCAGCATCCAGGCAGGCATGGTGCAGGAGGAGCTGAGAGTTCTACATCTTCATCTGAAGGCTGCTAGCAGGATATTGGCTTCTAGGCAGCTAGGAGGAGATCTTAAAGCCCACGCCCACAGTGGCACACCTACTCCAACAGGGTCACACCTCCTAATAGTTTCACTCCCTGGGCCAAATGTTTGCAAACCACCACAGAGTGTTCCCTCCTTCGAGTTCCTCCCTACCTGATGGTTTGGTGATGAGCAGCCGAGACAGATGCTTGGAGATTGGGACTCTTTGAGGTTGTGTGGGTGCAGATGCTGAAGAAGTATACTCCTTTAGGGTGGGGTGACTTGAGTCATCTGACACCAGCCTTCACATCTTCTTGTGGCTGTGTGGCTGGGATATCTGTGGCTCTCATTTTCTGCGGAACCCAGTGCCCAGGATAGGGCCTGGCATATAGAAGCTGCTCAATAAACACAGTAGACAGAGAACCCTGAGAAGTGGCCACAGGGATGCTAACAGAGGATGCTGGGATGCTAACAGAGGATGCTGGGATGCTAACAGAGGATGCTGGGATGCTAGCAGAGGATGCTGGGATGCTAATAGAGGATGCTGGGATGCTAATAGAAGATGTTGGGATGATAACAAAGGATTGGCATTGGCAGACTCCTTGCCCATGCCGGGCCAGCATCCTTCAGGGAAGAGCTAGAGGGAGAAAAGGAAGAGAATCTGCTTCAGCTGCCTCAAGAACGAGGTAGGAAGGAGGATGTCTGAGGCTGGGAGGGCACCAGGCTCTGAGTGACAACTTGCCCTGGAGAGGCAGCCATCATCCCTGCAATCATTACAGACAACGGGGAACTGCTTCAAAGTAATACACACTGCTTATAGTCCGAAACAGCCGTTCTCAACTTGGGGGTCACAGCCCCTTTCCTGGGGGTCGCATATCAGATGTCCTGCATATCAGATATTATGATTCATAACAGTAGCAAAATTACAGTTATGAATTAGCAATGAAAATAATTTTATGGTTGGAGGTCACCACAGTATGAGGTATTAAAGGGTTGTAGCATTAGAAAGGTTGAACCATTGGTCCAAGAGGATTTAAGGGAGAATATCTTACCTCTCCACCCATCCCTTCCCTTCCCTGAAGCCCCTTGGGGCTTAAGAGTCCAAAATAGAAGGGATTACAGTTAAGTGATTGGATGGATCTCAGAAGAGACTTTGAACTTTGGACTTTTAACATTGTTGAGACTGCTATAGACTATGGGGACTTTGGAAGTTGAACTAAATGTACTTTTTAATTATGCTATGTTTAGGTATGGCCCCCATAGACTCATGTATTTGAACAGGCCTGTGGGGTCCAGGGAGTGAAATGTGATGGTTTGTATATGCATGGCCCAGGGAGTGGCACTATTTGGAGGTGTGACCTTGTTGGAGTGGGCGTGGCTTTGTTGGAGTGGGCGTGGCTTTGTTAGAGTAGGTGTGTCACTGTGGATGTGGGCTTTAGGACCTTCACCCTAGCTGCCTGGAAGTCAGTATTCTGCTAGCAGCCTTCAGATGAAGATGGAGAACTCTCAGCTCCTCCTGCACCATGCCTGCCTGGATGCTGCCATGTTCCCACCTTGATGATAATGGACTGAGGCTCTGAACCTGTAAGCCAGCCCCAATTAGCAGAGCGTTGGAGAACTGGGGTTCCTGCAGGAAGTGGGGCACACTCATTTAACAAGGACAGTTTACCAGGGCAAGAATCAGAGTGTGAAGTGGCGACCTGAGGCCACCCCGGGGACTGTCTGTACTCCAGCACGAGGGGTAGAGGGTGGGGGGACTGCACACCCGTGGAGGGGGATGTGTGGGAGGGACCGTGTATTAACAACAGCCCAGGCGAGGAACACATGCCCCGATGGCTTGGATCGCTCTGTGGCCCTCTGTCTTTCTGGAGTTAGGGGATGCGCTCCAATACCAGGTCATTTCCAGCATGCCGGTTTCTGTTTCTGCTATTTCTTCAGAAATTGATTCCCACGCTTGGCTCCTCTCCTCCTAGGGGTCCTACGGCCTTCTGGGAGATTCTGTCCAGTTAGTTTTTAAAAACTAAGAACAGTTTTTAGGTGGTGTTGGAGGTTGGGCAGGTGATCTACCGCTGGGCTTCAGACGGAGCTCTTTTCTTCTCAGTGGGTGTTGGTGTCTGCCGCTGACTACTCTGAACTCCAGAGGGTTCTCTTGGTCCCCTTGACAAGAGAGGAAGCTAGGCTCCAGGACGTTTTGGCCCTCTCAGTTCAGGTCACACAGGTGGGCAATGGCCTGTGGCGCCTCATCTGGGCATCATAATGTACAAAGGTGATTTATCATCACTGAGCTGGGCAGAAGGGCAGGGCGTGGGAGGAGCCACATACCTGTGGCCGGGGGTGGATTTGGGCCTTCTAGGACTATCTAGCTACAAGGAGACGGTGCTGGTCATAAACCTGTTTCTGTCTGTTGACATTACTGTCAACTGCATGCAGAGACAGAGTTGGGGGGAGAGATCCCTCCTCACTCAGAAAACAGGATCAAGCAGGCCTCCCTGGGGGAGGTGACCTGGGAAGGCTTAAAGAAAACATGGAGCTGCCACAGGATATTGGGTAAGACAAGATCGAGAAACCAGCTGTGGGGTTTCTAGAAGGCTGAAGGCTTTGTAAGGTATGGGGAGCCAGGGACAGAAGGGACAGCCCAGGTCAGTCTGGCGGCAGGGCTGGTCTGAATTTCTGGCAGAATGCAGGACACACCTGCATTGGTCTCTTATCTCTTTGTGCTACAAAGGGCTATAAGCTGTGACCTCACACTGGAGCATCTCTAGACTGTCACAGTCTGTCTGTCTGCTATCCATCACTTGTTAAAAATCCCTGGACTTCTCCAATAGGCAGACTTCCCTTTTGGGGTGGGGAATTACCTAGTTATGATCCAATTACACAATAATTACATTGGGATGGCTTTGTAAGTACAGCATTAATTACCTTTGATAGCCCCATATATCTTCGCTCTGAAGGCAGTCAGGAGATAGGGTGGGTGGGGCCAGAGGGTGGGTCTGAAAAGCCATTAAATAGATCCTGAAGCTGCTGCCCCTTCGGGGTAAGGAGGGATCAGGGCGTGTGCAATCTCTAACCACCCTGGAGACTTCCAGGCTGGGTGTGATCTTTAGGTGGACTGTCCAGCCAGTCAAGAGTGAGGGTCAAGAATCACCACCACTCTAGGAAGCACCTTCTCTGTGGCAGCAGAGCTCTGACCTTGGCATTGATGGAAGACAGTCACTCACTCCATGTTGGTGGGGCGGAGGAAGGAGGACCTTAGGAACCAGGGACAGACAAGGGGGCCTTCCTGATCATCTCGAGGTTCTAATCAAGCGGCACAAAGAACTGTCAAAATTGCTTTAAATAATATATTTTATTTAATCTTGTGTGTTCAAAATATTCTAAATTGATCAATGTAAAAAAAATATTATGGAGGAGCTGGGGGATGGCTCAGTCAGTAAAATGCTTGCAATATAAGCATGGGGACCGGAGCCTGACCCCCTTCTCCAGAACCTAGGGTGAACGTTTCCCTGGCCAGATGGTTTAGACCAGCAATTCTCAAGCTGTGGGTCACGACCCCTTTGGGGGGTCACATATCAGATACTTACACTATAATTCATAACAGTAGCAAAATTACAGTTATGAAGTAGGAAGGAAACTAGTTTTATGGTTTGGGGTCACCACAGCATGAAGAACTGTATTAAAGGGCCACAGCCTTAGGAAGGTTGAGAACCACTGCCCTAGACTAATCAATGAGGCCAATGAGAGACCCTACCTCAAACCCCAAGACAGACAACTCCTGAATAGTGAGACCTTGCATCAACTTACACACTCACACTCACACTCACACACACACACACACACATATGCACAGACATTGATGCGCACATACACGGGCAGACACTGATACATGTACCTTGACACACACACACACTCCAGGCATACACAGACACATGCATATCATACATGCACAGACACACACATAGACATACACATGCACAGACACAGATACACATGGAGGTACAGACACACAGGCATGCTCATGCACAGACAGATAGACACATAGCTAAAGATACACACACATCATACATATATAGCCATACACAGGGACACACATAGATACAGATATATACATATCATAATATACAGACCCATATCATACATACACAGATACCCACATAGGCTTATGTCATACATATAGACACACACACACTTATGTCATATCTACACAGACACATACATATTTAAATAAAGAGACCTCATATTACTATTTTTAGTAAAATCTTTGAAATGTGGTGTGTATCCTTTTGGGTGCATGTGTGTATATGTGTATGTATGTATATGTGTGTTCTGGCCCATATGTTTACATGTGCTTATATGTGCAAATGTGAGTGTGTGTGTAGGCTAGCGGTTGATGTTGGGTGTCCTCTGTCCAATCACTTTCCTCGATACTGAGGCAGGGTTTCCTGCTGACTCTGGCTAGTCTAGCTAGTCAGCTTCCCTCAGGGGTCTCCTGTCTCTGCCCCTATAGCTCCAGGCTTACAGGTGGGCGGCCATACCCATAACCATACCCACCTGAATACTCCACACCCAAGCTCACACTTGCGAGGGAAGCACGTTACCCACAGAGCTATCCCCCAAGCCTCTTTCTGTGGGTCTAACGCATTCTAAGCACACCTCAGGCAAGTGCCTGTTGCAGCATCAGTAGCCCATGCTTGCGGAACTGATGGATACTTGACACACACCAGTCCCTGATATCTGTTTCCCCGTTGTCCCTCTCCATCTCGGGACAATTCCGTCCAGGGTGCTGGGGGAAGGCGTCATCAGCCGTCCCATCAGATCTGGAGCTCTAAAGTCCTGTGGGCTGAACACATCTAACCCAGCCTCACACCCAGTCTTCTGTCATTTAGAACGGAGCAGGAAGGAAGGAGGCCAGACTCCCCAGCGCTGACCCAGGTCATGGCTGCCCCTCCCCTCACCACAGCACAGGAGAAGGAGAGCCGTGTGCTAGGGTGGCTGCGCTGCCAGCGGCAGGACAGAGATGTCTGCTGCCTCCTTCTGAGTGTTCCGAGCTTTCTGGCTTTCTGTGATCCATTGACCAAAGCCTGGTGCTTTTAGTCTTACCTTGGGACTCTACCTGACCCAACCTCCAGCCTCCTCCTGTGGTTCACTCTCCATATCTGTATCCCAACTCTCTTCTGTTGGCTTCTAGAAAGTTCCTAGCCCGTTCTGACACCAGGCGCCTGCCTTTCCTTCTGCTGGCATGCTGTTACCTGTCTTTCCAGGTGTCCAGCTCCTTTCTCTAGTTTCCCCTCAGATTGCTCCTCCTCAGAGAGCTGCTCTGGCTTCCCACTGAGGCTGTGCCCATCTCCCCTGCCCCCACACACTCTAATGACAAGATCCTTCTTCGCCCTCCTCCCAGATGGTTCCTAGATTTGTTCTTGCTGCTCTGAAAGGAGACAATTCAAGATGAACACCCCACCTCCATATCCACGCAGAGAAGAGAACTGACTCTTGCACGTTGTCACCTGACCTCTGCACGTGATACACGGGTGCTGCTGACGTCACAGCTATGAATGAATCCCGCCACCCTCCCTTCCCTGGGCCTCAGTCCACGCTTCTATAAAATGAGGCTAAGTACTCTCAGCAAATGTCTCCAGGAACTGGTCCTCTGAGGGACGGCACTCCAGTAGGCGAAGCTGGAAGAACTTTCTGGTATGCCATCTTCCTGGATTCCCAATGCTGCCCTTGCCCTCCCTCATAGGTGACATGGAAGGCCATACCCTTCTCTATCAGAATTGACTTTTCAGACTGACAGGAAGTGTGTTCCTCCCGGATGGTGGGGGTGAGCTGTATCTTTTCCAGGCATTCACACCAGGTGGTTAACTACTCTGCTCCAGGTCACAGGCCTGCAGACAGGACAAGCGTTCCTCGACTCCGCCAGGAGCAGCATCCTCACAGTGGTTCCCAGCGATCATATGTGATACTTGGATATAAGGACCTCTCTCTGGTGTCACGTATAAGGTTCTTTGCTCTGAGTGGCTCCTAGCGTTGTGGGACCTTTCCTGAGACCCAGTTCTACGTAATGGAGGCTGCAAGGGCCACAGGACGAATAAGAAGAATAAACATGATGGATTGCCACCAGCTCCTGTCAAGTGTTCTCTCTGAATTGGGACTCCACCCTGCAGACGTGGGACTTACACATGACTACTCAGACATTGGAATGTACCTGGGGCATGCTGAGGTGGAGGTGGACCAGGATGAAGAGAGGACTGCTACCACCTTCTCCAACCCTACTGACACTGCCCTGCCATACTTGGCCCTAGCCACACCTTGCCCTGATATACCTGACCCTACCACACCTGGCCCTGCCACACCTGGCCCTGCCACACCTGACCCTACCACACCTGACCCTGTCACACCTGGCCCTGCCACACCTGGCCCTGCCACACCTGACCCTGCCACACCTGACCCTGCCACAACTGACCCTGCCACACCTCTTCCTGACACACCTCGCCTTGACACACCTGACCCTACCACACCTGACCCTGCCACACCTGACCCTGCCACACCTGACCCTGCCACACCTCTCCCTGCCACACCTGACCCTACCACACCTGATCCTGCCACACCTGGCCCTGCCACACCTGGCCCTGCCACACCTGGCTCTACTACACCTGGCCCTGCCACACCTGACCCTGCTACACCTGGCCCTGCCACACCTGGACCTGCCACACCTGACCCTGCCACACCTGACCCTGCTACACCTGGCCCTGCCACACCTGGCCCTGCCACACCTGACCCTGCCACACCTGGTCCTGCCACACCTGGCCCTGCCACACCTGGTCCTGCCACACCTGGCCCTGCCACACCTGGCCCTGCCACACCTGGCCCTGCCACCTGATTTGCACAGTGGAAAGCAGCTCCAGGAAGCAACCCCTCCCAAGCCATTATTTGCCTCCTGTTTGGGGCTGGGCAGGAAGCAGATCGATCTATTATGCCACTCTGTACACAGCTCGCTTGGGAACTAGACTTCATTATCGGGAATTTCACTCATTGGTGGCCCCTCCAGGAAGCCTTACCAATGCTCTCCTGGTGGGAGAATCAGGTCTCCTGCTTTGCAGATTCCAAGTTTTGGTGATGTTTGGTTAGAGGCACCCTGCTCTCTGGGGGCAGTAAACGCTTTTAGACAGGTTCCTGGCCTTGGATTCTTCCCATGGATTGCTGTGCAGATGGGTCTCTTAGCAGACATCCGGAACACAGAATGGTTGGATGAGCAAGCCCAGGACTTGTGGCGCATGCCTTGGAGGCATACCTGAGCTTTTACCAGCAGGCCATGCGCTAAAAGGCTCAAGATACGGTCTTAGGACATCACAGAGGTGACCTCAATTCATTTCCTAACGTTGGTGGGTAGTAGTATTTCCCCCATTTCTCATCTAGGAGAATTGAGGCTTAAGAAAGTTGGGCACCTTGTCACACTGTGACAATTCACAATTAGGATGTGGCTCTGTCACCTGGGAAATTACTGCCATTCTCTGACTCAGTTTCCCCAGGAGTTAAGTGAGACTACTGATTCTACTGCTGTTCCCGAGAGGAAGGTTTACCTCTCCCGGGGGTTTTGGGAAGATCAAAGGGGATAATGGACAGGGAGACTGTTGGTAAATCGCAGGGTGTTCTATAAATGTCAGGCATTAATGCGTGTTGACTCCAAGGCCCTTTCGCACAGGCCCTCTGGTCTTCAGAGGATGCATTTCTTCTAGAAAACCAATCCCCACGGATGAGAACTGGCATTTTATAATCCCCTCCAAGCACAGAGGCAATTTGATGTCCACAAAAGACTTCTTTGGAGAATTCAATGACCTGATTAAAAAAGGAAGTTGTGAGGCCAGGTGTCCATCTCTCAGAAAACACCGGCCACAGCCCTATCTCCAGTCAATATGTCCTGGAGGGCACAGATTTCCTTCCGTATTCTTAGAAACACATTTCAGATTTACTAAATAATGGATAGACATGAAAATGTGGACTGACATAAACCTGAAAATTAAAATATCTTATAATATCCTGCCAGCCGGGGTGACATTTCTGGACTCACTACAATACCAAATAGAACTAGACAGCCAGAATGTCCCAAACAATGACCCCATTACCTGACCCCACGCAGAGTTAAGAAAGGCACACATAAGAAATATTAGGTGAACCTTGCATGGTGGTACAGACTTGAACCCTCTGTCACTCAGGAGCCTGAAGCAGGAGGATTGAAAGTTCAAGACAGTCGTGGTTCATGTCTTTAATCCCAGCACTTGGGAGGCAGAGGCAGGCAGATTTTTGAGTTCGAGGCCAGCCTGGTCTACAGAGTGAGTTCCAGGACAGTCGGAGTTACACAGAGAAACCCTGTCTCCAAAAACAGAGAGAGAGAGAGAGAGAGAGAGAGAGAGAGAGAGAGAGAGAGAGAGAGAAGTTCGATAGTCTGGGCTTTGAGTTGTCTCAAAATACGAAGTAAAGAATGGACTAGGGGTGTGTAGTTCAGTGGGCAAGTGCTTGCCTAGGATGTCCAGGTTTAATCCTCAGTTCTAATAAATACACACGAACAAAACAACCATCTGACTGAACAAGAAATCTACCCCATTTGATGGACGTACCCTGGCTCTTTAATCATTTCTCTGGCGGAAGCACACGTCTGTGTCATGTTGTTTTTTTAAAGTTCCAGGTGATAAATTAATGCCTGCACACGATGAATAATTCATAGAATCCTGAAGAGATCAGAATGGAAAGTGAACTGCCCCCCACCCTTGCGTGCCCGACCCTGGCCCCCGTCTCTGCCTCATCCCTCGTGCTCCTCTGAAGAGCTCACGTTGTTCCGTTCCAGTCTTCTTGAAGATGGGGAAGGTGTGGGGAAGTGCCAGTCATTTGGCCCATCCTGTGCGATTGCACAGCCAGATGTTCCAGATGTTCATTAATAGTATTTCCTGATACACTCCAGGCCTCCGGGCACTCGGTGGAATCTCTGGATTGCCAATACATACATTTTGAAGGGTGTTCGACCTCAGGCCAGTTGTGGTGGCATGTGCCTGTAATTGAAGCACTTGTGAGGCAGAGACAGGATTGCCGTAGGTTTGATGCCAGCCTGGGCTACATCCCAAGATTCTGTCTTAATAAAAGAAAGCACATAACAAGAAGTAGATCTCGTTGTCCTGTTGTGATGTACCCTTGATGTGTCATCAGGACCCCAAAATCTCTCAATACATCGTTCTTACTCTCATTTGAATTTGCATGTCTTAGATTGTTAAATGATTCTGAGACCAGGACTGGCAAGATATTTTAGCGGGTAGAGGTGTTTGCAGTGGAGGCCTGGAGACCCGAACTCGACCCCCAGAACCTTGCAAGGGTGGAAAGAGAGAACATATTTTACACAGTTCTGACCACCACAGCTGTGCCATGCCACACACATATCCGACACACAGTAATAATATTAATAAATTAAGTAAAACTTCCTTCTAGTTCATAGCTGTGTGCATCCAGAGTTCCTAGCCTATCAATTCCCAGTATTTGATGTGGGCTTCATCTCTCTCAGGTGCTACTCATGCCTTGCTGAGTTTGTCACCTGCTGTCAGACTTGCTGCGGCATGACTGGGAAGCCATGAGATTTCTTGGTATGTAGATGTCGGATGTTGAATGTTTCTATCTCCTCCTTTGATACCCAAACAGGAGACATGGAAATTAAAGGGAGACAAATGAGGCTGATTACTGACTTAAAGAGAAGTTTCAGCCATAAGACTGTGGAGCCCATAAAGGGGTGACCCTGGCCATTCACAGTCTCTCTGGGTACAAGGCAGGGCTCCCCAATTGTGATCACCCCCAACTCAGTGACTCCGCCCTCCCCCTCCCATCAAGCCTTGTGGCCTGCTGCACTTGGCTCTGACGTGTACTCATTGTACACAGTGACTTGTCAACTCACCTACTCACTGGATACCTCCTTCCTGAGTGTGGATGGCATCAGGAGCTATTCTGGGTCCTCCAGACCCTGCTGTGAACAGGTGCATGCCCCTGTCCAGGGTACAGGTGACTTTGCAGAGGAGGGAAAATTGTGACTGCCACTGTGTTTGGAGGGGAACTGGATCACGTTGTGCTAGGGTGGACTTTAGCAGCTGTTTGGTTGAATTTTATTATGGGTCATAAAGGACACCAAACCAGGACAGCAGAAGGCACTAGACCCAGTTGGTAGTAAAGACTGAATCAGAGCTGAGATCAATGAAGGTCGAGGAGACCTCCCAGGCACCAGGAGATTTTTAGTTAGTTAGTTTGTTTGTCTTACTGAAGATGAACACTTGTAAACCACCAGGCAGATGAGACAGATTACAGAGATGAGGTGACAATCCTATTCTGTCCTCAAGGCAGAGGTTGGGAAGAGACAGACTTTGGGAGGTATTTGCCCACTGGCTGTCCTGCTTCTAGAACCTGTGAGGGAGAAAGACAAGACTCAAGACAGCCTGGAGAAAGGAGCTGTCATGCTCAAGGGTTATCTGACATATCCCTGGGGAGCAGCTCAGCCTGGTGCACTCTGTTCATGTCACCTCCCATGGCCATAGCGATGCGGTCTGTGCATCTGTCCTCTTCTCCTCCTTCAGGCTCCAAGTGGGTTTCTTCTGGCCTTTAATACCATGGGAGCCATTCTTTCCTGGGTCCTTGTCCTTGCTTTCCCCCTCATGGTGTGTGGGCAAATGTGACCTTCTTGTTCTAAGCATATGAGACACCGGAGGGGAGACCTAGGGCATCTTGACTGCATCTGGCCAAGTCCCCTGGGGCATCGAGGGGCGCCTGGTAGCTGACCAGACAGATGCTCAGCAAAGACGTGCTGATCAATGGATTCATAAAAATAGTGCTGACAGCCTTCAGGGAGGCACCTCAGCTCATGAGCGCCCAGGAAGGGTAAGACTTACTTCTAGCAACTGCCTGTGCATCTTGAGTACCCATTGGGGAAAGGGGGGCTCCATCAGCCACACCCTGGGGCAGGAGTGAGATTGCTGTGGAGCCCATGGGAGCCAGACCTGTCATGGGTGATACTCTGGATTTAGGATGACTGTCCCTGATGCCTCTCTTCTTGGTGGTAGCATCACTCCACAAGTGGTACCCATCATTCCACAAGTGGTACCCCCCACTTGCCATCTCCCATCTTGGCCCAGTTTATTGATGCCTACTGTGATGGCTAATTTTGGTTGTCAACTTGACTACACCTGAAATCAACCAAAACCCAAACAGATTGGCATACGTTCCTTAATTTTATCATTTGAGATGGGAAGACCCACCGTAAATCTGGGCCATATTTTCTGGTGGCAGCCTACATAAAAGGACTTGGAAGTCTAACCGGCCCCCAGACCTTAGCATGGCTGACACCATGTTAGAGGCACCATTCTGACCTCAAAACCCAGCATGCATGCCCTGAAACCTGCCAAAACAGGAACAAAGACCTGGCCCATAGCTCTGGGATCCAGATAAGTTCCTAGATGGATTAACCTTGCTTTTTGACTTCTGTAGTTTTCCTTCTTGCTAACTGAAGTGTGACAGCCAGGATGTGGCTTTTAAAGACAAAGAGCTGTAAAGCTCGGGGCTGTTTGATTTGACTCAGTTCCCCGTGCAACGGCAGGCTGACAATAAAGATTTTCTTTTTGGCTTTAAGACTGTCCATGTGTTGGCCTCTGGTGGGCTTACTTTGAAACAGAAGAAGGATGTTTTTGCCTGCTTGCTCTCATTCTTGCTGCCAAGTTCATCTATCCCATTGGTGAGACATTCCTTCACTGGTATTATAACCTCCTTCTCCAGGATTCCCACTCATATATCCAGCCTTGCGGACTGAATGGCTACCAGGTTCTTGGTCTTTGGGTTGGGTGACAGCCATTGTTTAACTAGCCATTCCTCAGCCTCTAAGCCACTCTGATAAATACCCTTTTTCATATGTGTGTGTGTGTGTGTGTGTGTGTGTGTGTGTGACAGACAGCTACATAGATAGTCATTCTATCAGTTCTGTTTCTCTATAGAACTTTAACTAATGTACTATTTATACCTGAATTCCCAGGCTGTGACACCCCTGGGTTCCTGTTCCTCCCTCAAGGGGTTTAATAACTTATTCAGGGCTACTCTGAACAAGGTTTGGTACCCGAGTTTGCCTACCTCCAAGACCCCTCCATGAAGTCTCCGTGCCTGTGCAAATGGCTACTTCTCCATGCCAAGCAAAGGCTGGCTGTTAGCAGGGAGTGTGCTCTGTCTCCAGTGCCTCTCATTTCTTTCAAGGACCAGGAGAGAAGGCTGTTGTGAGGAGGCAGGCCCCACCTAAAATTCCTAAGACAGAAAATCATGGCTCTGACTTCTTTACCAGGGATGCCTGATATGAAAAGACTGGCTTCTTCAGATTTGACGATGCGCACACTGTGGGCCTTCTGGGGCATTCAAGATGTCCTGGGGTGTTCACCGCTGCACACACCAAGCTTGGGACCTTCCAGTGGAGCCTAGGCCAGAAAAGGAATACCCATCAGTAAGCAGAAGATGGAGTGTTCCAGCAGGAGCAGTCAAGCCAGCCTAAGCATCACCTGTAGGTGGCGCTGCATTCCAAAGTGCTGAAGTTATAAACATGGGCTGCTATTACCAGTTTACTAGGTGCTAGGATTGAACCGGGGCCTTGGGTATGCTACCTAAGCACTCCACCAACTGAATCATGTACACAGACTCTGGCCCCACCTCTGAACACCTTACCCTGAAGATTCCATGTTGGTATCAGTTTTGGTGTGCACATCCAAGCCACAGTAGCAGCCTTCAATGTCCGGGTCTACAAGGTTGCATGCTCTGTACCTCCATGGCACTGTGCAGCAGTCAACTGGTCTACCTGTGTCCTTTCTAAAGATGCTCTGGCCCTTGCTCTAGGAGGGACTATTTTCTATCCAACATTTGCCATACTCTAGTTAGCCCAGACTCCATGTCTTCCCAAGGTCCAAAAGTCCTCTGGGACTGTGACCATATCTCTGTCTGTCTGTCTATCCTCCTCCTCCTTCCTCTTCCTCTTCTTCCTCTTCCTCCTTCTTTTCTTCTTCTTCCTTCTCCTCCTCCTTCCCTCTTTTTCTTCCTCCTCCTCCTTTATTCCCCCCCAGTTCAGACACCTGACATTTATCAAGTCTGGGTAGGGTGCAGTAAGGATCCATCCTTATCCTTACTAAGACTTTAGCTTTGGGAAAAGGAAGACATGATGCTATGAAGAGATTCTTGTTTACTCCTGGGGTTTAGTGGTAGGAAGAATGCCATGATTGTCCAGGTGCTTCCGGGAGGGGGTGGCTTGGGTGATTGAAAGAGGTTATCCATTGAAGTAGGAGGAGCTGAGGGAGGAAACTGTAGTTCCAGGTAACTCTACCTTGCACGGGCTGCATGGCAAGGTGGGTCTTGCCGTTTCCATTGGGGGCACTCCACTTCTGCCCTCAATGGCCAGAGCTTTTTTTTTTTTTTTAAAGGAACCTTCTTGTACAAATGGAGAAACTGAGGCACTAAGAGGTGGCTGTGTGAGGAAGGTGTTCTGACCCAGGTGTTTTGTAAGCTGGGCTGTTTTCAGTTCTGCTGTGCATGGTCTCTGACTCTGCCTTCTGTGCCCATTTGTATTGCCAGGTAGTGGGATGGGTAGCCTCAGGTGTGGCTGATGGTAGGACCTGGGTCTGATGTTGTCTTAGTCAGGGTTTCTATTCCTGCACAAACATCATGACCAAGAAGCAAGTTGGGGAGGAAAGGGTTTATTCAGCTTACACTTCCATATTGCAGTTCATCACTAAAGGAAGTCAGGACTGGAACTCAAGCAGGTCAGGAAGCAGAAGCTGATGCAGAGGCCATGGAGGGATGTTTCTTACTGGCTTGCTTCCCCTGGCTTGCTTAGCCTGCTCTCTTATAGAACCCAAGAGCACCAGCCCAAAGGTGGAACCACCCACAAGGGGCCCTCCCCACTTGATCACTAATTGAGAAAATGCCCCACAGCTGGATCTCATGGAGGCACTTCTCCAACTGAAACTCCTTTCTCTGTGATAACTCCAGCCTGTGTCAAGTTGACACACAAAACTAGCCAGTACAGATGTGATATAACCTCTGTATCCTGACAGGAATCGGGCAGGAGGGCTGAGAAATGGAGTTCTGGACTCTCTTGGCACTGGACTCCTGACTGAGTCTCAACGCCTTAGCCTGAGGTGAGGAATCAGACAAAGGGCGAGGCCTGAAAGGCCCAAGAGACACGAGAAGGGGCTTGTGGGAAATGAAAAGGCTTTATTGACAATGAGAAGCGGCTTGTGGGAGATGAGATGGGATGCTGAAGGAAAGGGAACAGCTCCTCTGCGATTTCTGAGGGACAGGGGCCTCTGGAAAGGGCCCAGTGGGTTAGGTCCAGGCCAGGGCTCAGGTGAGTGCTGAGGCCAGAACCTCCTAGACAGTTCTGAAGCAGGACAGAGGGACAGAGCTAAAGCCTCAGCCTGTCACTCGCTGAAGAGGCCCTTTCCCTAGATGGCTGCTCACATTGCCTGGCTAACTCACGGCTGGATCCTCCCTCTTTCACTTGAAAGACAGAGGGCCTCCCTTGCCAGGCCTGATTGCATGTCCGTGAGTCCCAGCAGCCCAGTGGGGTAGGCACACCATAGCTCTGGTTAGGGCTTGTCTTGTCTATTGTAGGGCGAATATCCACAACTTGTCTGTTGACACGTCTGACCCCCACCCACAGTGTCAAGAGCAAAAGGCTGGAATGGGTTTGGGCAGACTTATTTTGTTGTCTGAATATTCACATCCCATTCATGATACGGACGCACCCTGTGAGTCGCCGAGGATTCCAAAATGCCCCTGAGGGTCACCCTGGCTCCTGGAACACTGAGAGAACTAAACGAGAAATGACAAGATTCCTCCTGAGTCCATAGAAAGTAGGCTGCCAGTGTCCGTGAAGGGTGGGATAGAGCTGTTGTCTATTTTTGGGTTAAGAGGCTCTTTGGAGTGGGGCTATATATGCTGTGCCCCAAAGATGACTGTCATACATGTGGAGGGGAGCCGCTCATGTATTCCACAGCTGTGGGACTTTGGGCTAGCCTCTACTTTTTTTCTGAACTGCCACCCTGAGAACCAGATGCAGGATGAGGCTGAAGTCAGGTGCCAACCAACTCCCTTTGTTAAGACCCTGCATCTCCATTGTCCACTCTGGACCCGAGGAGCAGCAAGACATGACAGGTTAAGTAAGGTGTGTGTGTGAGACACACACACCTCTCCTCTTCACCGTCACTCCTGTTCTCTGAAGAAAGCCCATGAAAGCTGGTTTCCCTGAGCATATTGGTTCCAGCCTTCCTCTGGTTCTCACAAATCCCTCTACACCCAGCCTGTACCCTGTCTGTTCAGGTAAGGTGAGCCTGCGAGATCTACTTCCTTGTCACCTGTCTCACATACACAAGCAGATGCTCGCATACGTGACAGAGGCCACATGTGTGACTTCAGAGTCCCTGTTCTGCATCCCAGCCCTGTCTCTTCAAGCTTTACATCTGGGCAGCTGCAGGACCTCGTCCCTTCCTGCAGGAGGCGCTCAATGGTCACCAGGCACAGCAAGCTCCCTTATTGTTCTCTTGAAAATTGAGTCATCCCAAGGGCCCAGAAGCCTTTCTGGAGCTGTCTGCTCCAAGGCCTTTGCCAGACGGCAGCTGGAAGCCGGTTAATATTCATTGAATCTCTCTGGGCGGCTGGGAACCGCCTTTTAATTGCCTCTTCTCTGTCTAGCCCTTTATCGAGAAGGAGACTAAGAGGCGAGAACAATCAGTTATCTCGTTACAGATCAGGGCCCAGGAAGAGGCTCTGCTCCTCCAACCCATGGAGGGCAGGGCATCATGGGTTGGGGGAGGGGCTGGGCTTAGATGTGAACTCCCTCCACCTTCCTGCCGTGGTCCTTCCTGACCAGACTGGAGAAGTTTTTCAGAGACATTTGGGCCCAAATGGTCAGGAGCTTGAGATTAACTGAGTTGGGAATACATGGGGGACAAAAGAGAGGTCAGAAGACATATAGCTTCCCAATCTCTTGCCTTTCATCGCTCCAAGGAGAACAAAGAACTCAGAGCTGGAATTGAGAGATCATCTTGTCATCCATCCACCCATCCATCCACCCATCCACCCATCCACCCATCCATCCACCCATCCATCCATCCATCCACCCATCCACCCATCCACCCATCCATCCATCCACCCATCCACCCATCCACCCATCCATCCACCCATCCATCCACCCATCCATCCACCCATTCACCCATCCACCCATCCATCCACCCATCCATCCATCCATCCACCCATCCACCCATCCACCCATCCATCCACCCATCCACCCATCCACCCATCCATCCACCCATCCATCCACCCATCCATCCATCCATCCACCCATCCACCCATCCACCCATCCACCCATCCATCCATCCATCCATCCACCACTCATCCATCCATCCATCCATCCATCCACTCATCCATCCATCCATCCATCCACCCATCCACCCATCCACCCATCCATCCACCCATCCACCCATCCATCCATCCATCCATCCACCCATCCATCCATCATCCATCCATGCATCCATCCAATTTCCTACCTATCTAGCCATCCATCCAACTATCCATTCTCCGTCTATGTACTGTCCATTCATGTTCCCATCTATCTAGCAGACACTCACTCACTGCATTAGTTAGTTCTGCCTGATAGGGAAGAAAAAGATTACCTTGGTTAACAGTTTTGGAGATTTCAGTCCTCCATGTGGGGAGGCTGTAAGGCAGAGCTGAGCAGTCACCTCCCACGGCTGGGAAGCAGAGGAAAAGGGTGACCATGGCCAGCTTGCATTCCCATCACGATGCCAGGCTTTGAGATGGCACAAGCCAGTTCATGGTGGTTCTCCTCCCTCAGTTAATACTCTCCCTCACAGACACACTCAGAGGTGTGCCTCGCCAGCCTCCCAGGTGGTTCCAAATCCAGTGGATGAGGAAGATCAACCTTCATATGCCCCAACCGTTCATCCATCTTCCATCTTTCTGCCAGGCCAGGACCGGAATGGCATGTACCCCAAGTCTATCATATTTCTCAAGGTGAGTTTCTTTCTGTTCTGTCACTCAAGTCGTCACAATTGTTGATTCATACTCTACAAGGGAGAAAGCGAAACATTTAGAGAAGCAAAGGACTTGCTCAAAGACAGCAAGGTTGGGGGCTGGGAGATGATAGCTCAGTAGTTAAGAACACACACTGTTCTTACAGAGGATCTGAGTTCAGGTCCCAGAAACCACATCAGGAAACTCACAACTGCCTGTAACTCCAGCTTCGTGGGTTTGATGACCTCTTCTGCCCTGTGCATCACCTGTGCTCATGTGCACACCCCACCACCACATGCACACACATACTTAACACATACTTAACAACAAGGACCCAGTGATCCCTGGGTGCAGTTGGACACAAAGGTCCAGATGATGGGACACAGGAGAGCTGGAATCTAGTCCTGTGTGACCAGGGCTGTGTCTGCTTGGAAAATGGGGCCTTTTTTTATTTACACAAAATCCTGGCCCAGAAGACACATTTTTTTTCCAATGCCTGGAAGAAGCTGTGAGGCTTTGGTGACCCCGAGCTGACTTTCAGCTGCAGGACATCTTGGAGAGCCCTGGGCAGCAGCCTGGACCATGGACAGGGAGAACATCATGTGTATATGCATTTCTCAGAATTATAACAAAATATCTGACAGAAGCAATTTAAAGGGGAGAGAGGGTTTTCTTTTTTTTTTTCAGCTCATGGTTTCAGAGGACAGAGTCTATCATGGAGAGAAAACATGGCGGCTTGGGTGTCTCCTTTTGTAGCAGAGGTAGCACAAGGAGGCAGCTGACTGCATCTTGAGGATCAGAGAGTCAACAGCTCTGGCAGAAGTGGCCCAGGCTGTGACACAGCAGAAAAGTGTGAGTCACCTGGGGAACCCAAGTCTTCTTGGTCAGCACGTGGTACTGTCAACTTTTCTCATGGGGCCATTCTGGTGCAATCTTATTGTGGCTTAATTTGTGGCACTATTTTGGGGGACCCTCATGCCCCTCTTTGTGTGTTCATATGTGTGCATGCTTTTGTGTCTGTCTGTCTCTGTTTCTGTCTGTCTCTGTCTCTGTGTCTTTCTGTGTCTCTCTATGTCTCTCTGTCTCTGTCCCTCTGTCTCTGTCTCTCTGTCTCTCTCTCTCCGTGTGTGTGTGTGTGTGTGTGTGTGTGTGTGTGTGTGTTTAGGCCAGAGGTCAACCTCAGATGTCTCTCCTATAGTGTCCACTTTGTTTTTTGAGACAGAGATTCTCATTGGCCCTGGGGCTTACCAGCTAAACTAAGCTGACTGATCATCGAGGCCTAGGGACCCGCCTCTCCAATTCTGGCAGGACAGGTGTGGAATACCACACTTTTTAACATGGGTGCTGAGAAAGGGACTCACATCCTCGTGATTGCTGATCAAGAGCTTCTGCTTTCTCATCGGGCAGTGAACACCATCCAGACCCTGCCTAGTTCAAGGAACAGTTCTCAGTTAAGGGATCGATGGCCAGAGGAGAAACCCGTTAGGGACCATCAACACTGGAGCCGGCAGGGGCTGTGGAGAGCTAGCTGGCCTCGCGCCCTCTCTTCGTGCTTTGAGTTGTTAGTGTGCACAGTGTGAGATTCTGGCTCAGCCTGACCAAACAGCAGCGGTTCCAAAGGGATTGACTACAGTTGGAGCCAGTCACATCCCAATGAGCCGTACTGCAATGTCCCCTGGGGCCAGAACAGGTGTTGACAGTTGCCGTGGTCATTGCCTGGGAAGGGCGCACACCACTCCCTGCTGCTCCAGCCGCTCTTCTGGGCTTTCAGGTCCCTGGGGCTCCGATTCCATGCCTGTCACTCCATTATCCTGAGCAGCCTCCCCGGATCCTATTACGCCTCCAATGCTATTATTTATTCATCCGAGGAGCTTCAGTCCGCTCATAGGCACTTACCTTGATGTCCCTGACAGGGGTCGGGGCCCCGCTCAGAGCGTATTAATCACCAGCCACGCAGCAGGCTGTGTCCCTCAGGAGACAGAGGATCATGTTGCTGACAGGGTGGGCCCAGTCTTCAGAGTCTAATGGACCCTGAGAGCATCTGTACAGACAGGAAAACTGAGGTTTGGAGAGGGAGGGTCTTCCTCAAGGCCCACAGCTTAGTGGAGTGCTATCCACAACCACATTCACAATGAGAACAATGCCATCACAGGAGCTGGCCTTTACAGTTTGTGTCTGTTCTCTGACCTGATGGCCGTCATGGCCTTTCTAAAGCAACAGGGGTTTAGAATCCAGATGGATGGATCGATGCATGGGTCATAGCTAGGTAGCTATCAGATGGATGGATCAAAGCACAGACGATAGTACATGTCAGATACAGAGTCTGGAGAGTTGACTCAGTGGCTAAGAACCTGAGTTCAGTTTCTAGCACCCATCAGACAGCTCACAACTGTCCTAAGCTCTAGCTGCAGGAGATCAGATGCCCTCTTCTGGCTTTGGGGGACACCTGTACTCAGCTGTACATATGCCCTCCACATATACACATAATTTAAAATAAAATCTTTTCCAAAAGATCAGATGAATATAGATGGATAGGTAGATAATGGATAAATGGGTGGATAGATAGATAAACAGGTATGTAGATAAATAATAGATAACCAATAGTAGATAAATGATGAATAGATAGATGATAGATAGATAAAATATATGTATATATGTATAGTTAAGTAGGTGGGTAGGTAGGTAGATAGACAGGGGCCAGCAAGGGGGCTGGAAAGATGGCTCAACAGTTAAGAGCACTGACTGCTCTTCCAGAGGTCCTGAGTTCAATTCCCAGCAACCACATGGTGGCCCACAGTCATCTGTAATGGGATCTGGTGCCCTCTTCTGGTGTGTCTGAACACAACTACAGTGTACTCATATAGATAGATAGATAGATAGATAGATAGATAGATAGATAGATAGATAGATAGACAGATAGATAGATAGATAGATGAACAGATGGACAAACCAGCAGGGAGATGATATAGATATTGACATAGAAACACACTCACAGGAGTTAAATGACCCACTGATGTCAGGTTGTCATGGACTCAAAGCTGGGCTAGAGACCCATGTACCCCATCCCAGTTCAGCGCTTATCCTCTGGGTCCTTCTCTTTCCTGGCGGCTCTATATGAACTAAAGGGGCAGCTATGGACTGACTGCCATCTAGTCCCTCTAGGAGCCGGGCTCTGCCCCTCTCTGGGAAGGCTAGAAAGAGGCTCCTGGTTACTGGCCTTCTGCTGGCTCTGTCAGTCCAGGATCACATAAGGAGGGGCTCAGGGACCCTGACTGGTGGGTATACTGGTGTGGCAGTGGATAGAAGACACCCCCATCATTCACCAGGAATCAGACATAGACATTGCCCACTACAGATACCTCCTTTGGAGCCTATGGAATTCTCAGGGTAGACACCAGGAGCTGTTCCAATAAGGAGCTTGGCATTCTCCTGGGCATTCGAAGGAATTCCTCCCTGAGTGCATGTTCACAGAATCCTGCCGTATCAGAATTAACTCCAGCAAGGACATACTCCTGCTCTAAAGACTTCTGTGGTTCTCCATTGTCCCCTTCAAAAGCATTAGTGGGATCCTGGTCACACAAGGAAGAGATGTCATGTTGAGTATGTGGGATCCGATGACTTCATGGTGGATCTTTAATTTAATTTTTTTTTTTTAACAAGAGATGAAACTGAGGCTCAGGAATGGATAAGCCACCCAAGGCCACACTGCTAGGACGTGTCTGAGACAAGAGTCACATCAGATATTTGCGTTCAGAGCCTAAGCTCTTTAACTCAACATAGGAAGAGGTATGGGGGATGGAGTAGCGTTGACCAGGTGGATGTAACAAGGACAGTCCTCCCAGCGGCACCCCAGCAACCACTGTCACCTAGCACCAGGCCACCGATGACACAGTCATGCAGGGGTGTGCCCAGCTGACACTGTGATCCGACTGAGGTGGTGGTGGGTGGGAAGAGGGAAAGGGCTGGGAGTCCTTGGGTAATAGTCATCTTGTTTTCAAACTTTAAAGTCAGTTCAATGTGCCCCCTCTCCCACAAAGAACATATAGCTGATGGCGACCAGCATTCACTGCATCCATACGTGGACCCCAACACTCCCTAATTATTCAAAAAAGGGTCTATTGATTGTCCAGTTGTACAGACAGGATAAACAAGGCTGTCACTGACCTAAAGGAGTTCCAAAGGGTAGAGTTAGGATCCACCAAGTAGATGCAGCGAAGCCAGACCACCAGAGTACCGCTCTCGCAAAGCTTACAGTGGCCTGAGTGTTGACAGGACGAATAAGTAAGACTGCAGGAAGCTGTGGGGCCAGAGTTCGAGGCTCCTGGATGTTAGAGGGGAGGGCAGCAGGCCTCCCAGTGAGACTGTGAAACCAGCACCCCCTCTGGTGTTAGCCTGCCCAGCCTTGTCCTTAGCAGTTTCTTGCTGTGTCAGTTTGGGCAAATCTCTTCACGTCTCTGAACCATAGGCTCACTCTTCCCTAGCAAAATTGAGACCTTTATGCCAGCCTCCTGGGTCCTGTGAGAAGGAATGAGATGAAAAGATGGTTTAATAGCCACAGAACGTCCTGGCCATGCTCTCAATCTCGATTTCCTTCCAATTTCTGCAGAGTTGGGGCGTGTGGGCTTGGTGGCTGTTCCCAGGAGAGAGGCTGAGGATGGGGAACAGAGGTGGGGTAAGCTTGAGCTAATAATTGATCTGGGGGATCAGGGTCAGCTCAGTGGGGGCCGAGAATGCCACCCTTCAGTCTGGCTGCTGCTGACGGCAGGTGGTCCACGTGCTGCTTGACTAAAGATCTGAGATACCAGCCTGGGCTTGGAGCTGGAGGGACTGGTTTGAAATTGTATCTCGGCTCCCATTTGCCCAGAGTGGGGTGGTCCTGAGGGGGGAAGGCCCCATGCAGGAGGAGGGAGCTCATCAGATGGACAGTGTGTGGACAGCTTCTCAGTGTGCAAGCAGACCCTGTGTCTGGCTGGAACTAGGCATTCGGCTGCCACGGCATCTGGAAATAACAGACTCAGGGGTGTGGCGACCCTCCATACTCCCAGTCTTGGTCTTTCTACACTTTTTGTTTGCCAACTCTGGGCCTCTGGACTCCTAAAGACTCTTCTACCACAAGGGGAAGGAACACAGTTACAACTATCCCTATCCTTTTTCAGACCTGGTCTGTGTATAATGGTCAACGTTAGCACTATGTCACAGTTGTTGCCCTGAATCCTACTGGAACTCACGACCCCACAAAATGTGCTGGCCCTGGTCACCATCGTTAACAATTCTGAGCAGCCAAGAGGTCTGCAGGGATGGGCAGACATAAGTATCTGAGATCCTCCTCTTTGTTCAATCCCCAGTCTGAGTTTAGACCCCCCCCCAAGGTGTCCCCAGCCCTGGGTCTCCTGGTTATAAAGGACAGCAGAATGCTCGAAGCCACAAAGAGCCTGGCCCACCATTCAGCTAAGCCAGCCCGTGTCTCTCTGTGTTCCAGTTTCCCACAACCACCGTGCAGGTAGCCTAGCCCAGGCAACCCCGACTCCACTCCCCCCTGGGCTTGCCAGGTAATTATGCATTAGAAACTAATATTAATAAAGGCTCCAGGAACGAGGTTTTAATTCCAGATCTTGCCACCAGATTATTGTGCATGAGGGAAATATCAGGGCCCCAAACTCTCCCTCGCCCTCACCCTCCATCTCCAAGCAATCTGCTGCTTTGATTAATTCTAACTTGGTTTGTCCCATGTTGGGGAGGGAAGGGGAGGAAGGCAGGAAAAATGACAGTTTGGGACAAGCTTCGAGCATTCGTTGGCTTTCCTTGCCCATCTGAACTCTCTGAGTGCCCAGGCATGTACCCACAGATCTGCTCATTCTAATTCCACCCCACTGCCTCTAGAAATGGGGTCCCTCCACTGCTCCCTCCCTCTCTCTCATCCCTCCCTCTCAGCCTCCCCATCTGAACTCCTACACACCTGAACCCACCTTGGCGTCCAATGCCCTCCCGGTGTTCGATATCTAAGAATTTTTCCTAATAATGAACCAAGCCCAATGAACTGTTGGTGTTGGAGTGGGGGAGGGAATCTAAATGTCCATCAAGGCAGGCATGTTTTAAAAATTATGAGACAATACACTAGGATGCTCTAGGTGAAATGAAATGGAATAATTTACAAGATGTATTGTGGGAAGAAAAGCAGAATGCTCTTCTTCTAGGTACAGAACAGCCTATGCTGCCTTTTGTGCAGAAGCACACACCCATACATTCTTGTGTATATGTGGAATGCGGCTTAATGCATTATGGGGTTGCCATGAAGACAGAAGGAGATACTTAGTTGCACAGTAAATGCTCATTTAGTGGTCGCTCTCACCACTTGACTGACATCTGAGGTCAGAGTTCTCCCCTGATCAAGCAGGAGGGCCCTCCAGAAGATTTGCCTGTGTGGGCAACATTTGAGAAACATGGGGTTCGGGGGAACAAGGGCTGAGCCTCAGAGGGGCTCATGCTGCAGCTCTGGCTAGTGACTACCACTCCAAGAGCCTCAGGATAGAGACACATGAATGCAGAGATACAGAGAAAGAGAGTACACACCAGACAGCTCGGACAAGGAAGCAAGTGCCATTACAGTTGGCCTCGGGGTGGGGGGGGAGGGGAGAGGAGGGGTGGTCTGCAGTGAGTTGGCCTTCCATGCAGAGGCAGAAGTCACTGGGTATATTTGTTACTGGTGTTGTTGTGGTGACAAGAATACCCAACAAAAGCAACTTAGAGGAGAAAGGGTTAATTTGAGTCCATAACTTCAGGGTGCATTCTGTCATGGCCAGGCAATAATGACAGAGGGGCATGGGGCAGCCAGTCAGGGAGGAGAGAAATGATTGCCTCTGCTCAGCAATTCTTGTTCTGATTGGTCCAGGACTCCAGCCCATCCAATGGGAGGGTCTTCCCGCCTCAGTCAAGCTAGTCTGGATAGTCTCTCACAAACCTATCCAGAGACTAGTCTCCGAGATGATTCTAGAACCTACTGAGGTGATGGTCATCACCACACTTGGTTAGGCAGCCCAGTAGCAACATCTGTCCAGCACAGAGTCACTAACTATAATCACATTCTGGTCTGTGCCTTCCTCCAGAAACCCCTAGAGTGCATGGAAATGCAGAACTCCAGCTCCCCGACTTAGACTGTCCTACTTAGTTTTAACTGTGTTGCTTGATGCTACCTTGAAGACACCTGAGAAGAGAGTCTTGACTGAGTGATTGCCCAAAGTCAGATTGACCTGTGGGCAAGTCTGGGGAGTGAGTCCCTTGATTGTTAATTGCTGTAGGAAGGCACAGCCCACTGTGAGTGGCACCATTCCCTAAGCGGGTGGTTCTAAGCTGTATAAGAAAGCTAGCTGAGCGTAGGGCTGTGAGCAAGCCAGCAAGCAATATTCTTCAATGCTTTCTGCTTCAAGGTCCTGCCTCGACTTCCTCAGAGATGGTCTGTAACCTCGACAAAGTATAAGTCAAACAAACCCTTTCCAGCCTTCAGTTGGCTTTGGTCAATGTTTCATCACAGCAACAGAGAGAAAACTCAAACACTAAGATTCAGTTTGACTGTAATGGAGGCCAGAAATTAACAGGTTAAAAGAAGCAAAACCAAAGATTTCCAGCTAGAGTTCTTGTTTGGGGTGCAATAGAACCCCATCCCTCATCTTGTGTCTTCTACCAATCATGAGCACGTGAAACACATGCTGTACATGAACAACTAGCTGGAGACTCTGAAAGGGAGCAGAAACAGATGGGCTGGAAGAGACGGCCAGACACCGAATTACCATAAACACAGAAGACTTGAGACCCAACATCTCAACGTAACGGTCACAATGCTGAAAATATAGCCACACTTAGTTCACCTAGGAAGAGTAGGCGAACTGGGAGCTCGTGAGAAAAGACAATCAGTGGGTGTCAATCATGAGGTAGAGGTGTGGGAGCCACCCAGTGAAGACTTTAAAAACAATGTTTAACCAAATATCCAGAGAGTCTTTAAAATATATTTTTTATTTTTTTAACTGATTATTGTGTGGGTGTGCATGCCACAACACACCTTGTAGGCCGCGGGCGGCTACAACACCTGTAGAGTTCAGAGCACTTTGTGGAGTCGGTTCTCTCCTTTCACCTTTAGGTGGGATCTAGACATCAAATTCAAGTCTCTAGGCTTGCTCTGGCACACACGGAAAAGCAAGTATCAGTGAAAAAAAAGCAAGTTACTTAGGGAGTTGGTCCTCTGGTGGCATGCCCATTGATGCTGTTGATGTTCAGAGGGGCGGGAATTCACATGGATATTGAAGTTAGGTCCTGGTTTCTACCTCCTAGCCTTGCTCCCAGAAATAAGTCTCAGACTCAAATTATATTTACAAATACCTTGGCCATATAGCTAGGCTCTTCTCTGATTAGATCATAACTTCTTTTTAAAGATTTATTTATTTATTTCATGTATGTGAGTACATTGTCACTGTCTTCAGACACACCAGAAGAGGGCATCCAATCCCCATTAGGCTGTGAGCCACCATGTGGTTGCTGGGATTTGAACTCCGCTCCTCTGGAAGAGCAGTCAGTGCTCTTAACCCCTGAGCTATCTCTCCAGCCCAGATCATAACTTATTATAGTCCATTTACTTTAATCTACATTCTTCCATGTGTCTGGTTGCCTGTGCACGGGTACCATGTGTCTGTCTCCTCACAACTTCCTGGGTGAATCTCCTACCTGGCTTTATCCCAGAATTCTTCCTGCCTCTGGGATGTCCCACCTTCTATTATACTCTTTCCTATAGGCCATAGGTTTTTTGTTTTTTTGTTTTTTGTATTTATTTATTTATTTATTTATTTATTTATTTGGTTTTTTTGAGACAGGGTTTCTCTGTGTAGTCCTGGCTGTCCTGGAACTCACTCTGTAGACCAGGCTGGCCTTGAACTCAGAAATCCGCCTGCCTCTGCCTCCCAAGTGCTGGGATTACAGGCGTGCGCCACCACGCCCGGCTTGGCCATAGGTTTTTAATTGACAGGTGATAATGCAACCATACCCTATACAAGATATTCTCTCCTCACACAGATTATAAGATGTTCTCAGCATCCTTGGTTTTAATTCACTAAGTAACTAAATAATGGCCCACCCAAACATCTGGGAGATCCCAAATGCTCCTGACAGTACTCAGAGTTTCCCAGGGGACAAAATTGCCCCCAGCTGAGTAGAATATACAAAGAAACACAAAGTGTTAGTTTTATAAATGAAAACATAGTAGCTAAAATAAAATCTCCTTGAATGTATCCCAAAAGAGATTCGGACAGCTGGAAAACATCAGGAATCTTGAAGACAGAGTGAAAGAAATGATCCAATAGAGAAGAAAAACAGATTGGAGAAAAAATGAACATATTTTCAGAGGACTATGAAACAACTGGAGTTTTTTGTATCTGTGTCCTTAGAAGCTCAGAAGGAAGAGAGAAGAGCTGCCCTGTTGAAAGAAAGTTTGAGAAGAGGATGCATAAAAAATTCAGAGCTTAGTGAAAAAGATCAGCATACAGATCCAAATTACAGAGCAAGCCCAGGGAAGAACAAGTTCCAAAGGAAGGCGTGAGCAGACAGAATAGCTAGACTGGGAACTGAAGCCGAGGTTGGAGAGTCAGGTCTGAGATGTGCAGCCAAAGAGGTGTTCAACAGGGAAATGCATAGCATTAGACACGGTTACACTAAGGAGGTGTTTGAACCAATCACATATGTTTCTAGCTTAAGAAACTAGAGAAGGGTTGAGAGGTGGCTCAGTGGTCAAGAGCACTGGATATTCTTGCAGAGGACCAGGATTCAGTTCCAATACCCACATGGTGGCATACAACCACCTCTAACTCCAGTACCAAGGGACCTGACTCCCTCTTCTAAACAGGCACTGCATGCATGTGGTGTACTGACATAAAGGCAGACAAAACACTAGTGCACATGAAATAACCAAATCCTGTTTAAAAAGAGAAGTGAAACTGGAGAAAGAAAGGAGTCGAGGTAAACAATGAGAAAGAAAGGATAGTGGTAACAGCAGAAATCAATCACAGGAAAGCAGAAAGACAGCGGGGGGGAGGGGGGGAGGGCGAGTGGGTAGGGAGAAGAAACCATAATGGCTGCCTCTGAGGAAAGTAGTAAGGTCATGACCTGTAGCCGGCCTGAGAAAGGGAAGGGAGAAACAAATGGCCAAATCAGGAGTCGAAGGAAAGACATTGTGAACTCGAAGTCAGGTACAAACGAAGCAGATGGAGCCCTGCGCACATACACTTTCTACAGATTAGACAGAACAAACGCCTCAGAGCCAGAAAACTACAACACCAGCCCAGTTACACTGGGTCAGCTGAAAGACCCGACAATTGCTATTGATCTGGAATTGGAGCCTTCAGATGTCCTGAAATCTCTAGGCCCAGGAATTTTATAAGGAAGTTTTAAGACAAAAATAGGAAGAAATAGCACCAAACTTACATATATATACCTCAGAAATTAAAGAGGAGGGGAAATACTTTTCACTTCTTTATTATTTTGAGATAAGGTCTTGCTGAGTATCCTAGCCTAGCCTTGAACTCAAGATCCTCCCATTCCCACCCCTACCTACTGAGATTATAGGTGTGCCTGGCCAACCGCATCCAGCTTCCCATTTCTTTGGAAGGCCAGCGTTACTTTGAAACACAAATCACAAATCACAGAGCTTCCAGGAACATAGACATCAAAGTAGAAACACTGTAGCCAAGTAGATTCATTTTGGGAATGCAAGGATGGTTAAACTGCACAAGTCAATGTATCCTATTAAGAGACTAGGATTAAAGTAAAGACCTTATTGTTGATGTTGAAAAAGCATTCATCATGGTTCAACATCTGCTCCTGATGTTTTAAAGTTCTGGGCAGGAGATGCCTCAGCCGGTAAAGGCATCAGTGGAGCAAGCCCAGGGATCTGAGTTCAATCCCCAGAACTGACAACAAGAAAAGCTGGATGCAGTGGTGCCCCTGGCATCCCATACAGATGGGGAGGCAGAGACAGGGGAATTACCTGAAAGGGATTCTGCCTCAGCAAGGTAGAAGATGAGACTCCCCAAAGTTATTTGCTGACTTCCACACATGCTCTGAGGCATCCCCCCACCCACTACACACTATAGATAAGGCAAACGAACAAATATTTTAAAGATGTATTTTAAATTTTTCATCAAACTAAGAAAAGGAGGATCGATGAAAATCCCCTCTCTCTATAGGGAGACACTGTCTCAAATACAAAACTCAAGACCAAGTGACAAACAAATAGACAAACTGAACTTAGCATCATTTCTGGTGGTAAAGGCTGTGGCTGACAGCGTTGGCATTGGGCTGAGAACAGGGCAGGTTCACTTACCCTCAGCCTCCTGTCAGCACTGGTCGGGAGTTCTGGCCAGTATGATAGGCAAGCAAAATAAAGAGCCGGGTATGGTGACTCATGCCTGGAATCCCAGCACTTGGGAGAGAGAGGCAGGAGGATCACCATGAGTTCCAGTCCAGTGTGTAGTGTAGAGGAAACAGCTATCTCAGAGAAAGAAAGGGGTGGAGAATCTCAGGAAAACCCCAGGAAAGGCAAAAGAATTTTCTAGAAATAACTGAGTTTGATGAGATGGGATTCATAGGAGACAGACCTCTATGAGGGCATTTCCATGGAGGATTAACCAGGGTGGGAGTAGCGAGGGAGGAGACCCACACTCAAAGTGAGTGACATCGTCGAACCTGGTAGGCCAGATCCCAGGAGGGGGGTCCCGGGAAAAGCACCTACACTGTATCTGGTCTGTTTTGATCATCCCATCCACTGTCTACAGCCTCAGCTTCCTCCCCTTCCAACACAGACTCAATACTCGGGACTCCCCAGGGACTCTTTGGTGAGGGTTGGAACTACTCAGGGGACTCAGCTTCCCTAATACACGATGGATGCTGTCGAACAACCCAGCTACTATAGTGCAAGCCAATGTATGAAACCTCCTTTAATGTGTGTGTGGTGTATGTGTATATATTTTCTTGGGTGTTGCTCTAGAGAACCCAGCCTAATACAGAAGTGTCATTTATTATACCTTCAAAAAAGTCAAGTTATTGGATGAAACGTAACAGAATATGTAAGGGCTATCTACTTGACACTACAAAATAAGATGAACTTAATCAGAAAAAGCTAATGAGGAGTTATTTATTAAATGTAAAACCTAAGCGTGAGTCTCAGCTATGATTCAAAAGAGTCATTATCAATCTTTAGCAAATCAATCAATGCACTACTGCTGCGTTCATTGAAATATCAGCATGACTTTTATGCAGAGACATGCAGTTTTGGTTTTGTTTCTATCGATGTGGTGAAATTCCTGACCAAAGCATCTTTGAGGCACAAGAGGTTTAGGTAGGAACTTGACATAACTAGACACAGCACATCTATAGTCAAGAGGAATGAATGTGTGCACGCCACCGAGCCAGTGCTCTTTACTCTTGTATGACCAGGACCCAGACTCAGGGGATGACGCTGCCCACAGTGGACGTGGTCCTTCTTCTTTGGATAGCGCAGTCAAGACAATCCCCAGCAGACATGGCCACAGGAGTCCCCCACAGGACTCACAGTCATCAAAGATGAATTCACAGCTTGCATTCAAACGAATTCCATGGGTAGTTGATTAAATGTAAAATGTAATCCTTCATCGACTTTAGGAGGGAATTACCTGAAAGGGATTCTGCCTCAGCAAGGTAGAAGATGAGACTCCCCAAAGTTAACACCATAGGATAAAATACTTGTAATCTAGCATTCCCTCAATATAATGTCACCCAAAGAATTCTTACATACAAAGCCAAGAATACAGTCTAGAGAAGAAAACAACAGACTGTGTTAAAATATAAAATAATGGCTGGGCAGTGGTGGCACATGCCTGTAATCCCACTACTCTGGGAGGCAGAGGCAGGCAGATTTCTGAGTTTGAGTCCGGCCTGGTGTATAGAGTGAGTTCCAGGACAGCCAGGGCTATACAGAGAAACCCTGTCTCACAAAAACCAAATCCAAAAACCAATAATAATAATAATAATAATAATAATAATAATAATTTTTAAAAAGAATAAGAGCACACACTTATAATCTCAAATACTTGTCAAAGGACCTGGGTCCTCAATATATGAAAAGCTCCAAAGATTCAATAATAAAGCTGGTCATAGCATCATATATCTGTAATCTCAACATTTGTAATCATCACAAGTTTGAGGCTAGCCAGGGCTACATAGGAAGAGCCTGTTTCAGAGAAAGAGATGGGGTGAAGAAAATAAAAATCAATAGTAAGAACAAACATAAAAATGGATGGATGAATAAATAGACACATCACTCAAGAGGAATAAAAGTGGCAAATAAAGGCATGAAAATATACTCAGTAAGCTTGGTATCCTTCAGTGATTTTAGAAATGCAAATTAAATGTCACACCTGTCAGATTGACTGACATAATAACAATAATTAAGCAAAACAAGGACACCACTTTGTGAGGAGGGTATGGAACAATTGGAATTCTCAGACATTTCTGATGAGAATGCAGAATGCTGCAGGCACTCTGGAAAAAAAAGTTTAGTATTTTTCTTATAAAGATAAATATGCGACTACCATTTGACCCAGCAATTTAACTCCTTGGCATTTGCCTTAGAGAAATAGGAATTGCTTTCCCAGAAGACCCTGCATATAAATGCCAATGGAAACTATATTTTAATGAAGTCAAGCAACTCTGAGTAAGCACGTGAATGGAGAAACAAGCTGTGGTATGCCCATACAGTGGAATACTAGTCAGCTGAGAAAAGGATTCAAGGTAAGGCAGGGACTTAAAGGCAATGGGCTGAGTGAAAGAAGCCAATCCAGAAAGTTACATTTGATATGACTTCACATATGTGACATTCTCAAAAAGATAGATGATAATGTTTGAGAACAGATCAGTGGTTGCCATGGTGATGCCATTAGAAAGAGACAATGTGAGGAGGTTTGGAGTCTGATGGAACTATCTTTAGTCTGACTGTGCTGGTGCCAATACAAATCTATCTATCTATCTATCTATCTATCTGTCTGTCTGTCTGTCTATCTATCTATCTATCTATCTGTCTGTCTATCTATCATATTCCTACTATCATGTATCTATGTTAAAATTCACAAAACGCTACTTTACAATGTATATGCATACCAAATTACTAAGCAGCACGACTTAAAAGCACACATTTTAAGTTAACATTTCTTCTTCGGCAAAGGAGAAGAAATTCACAGAACTGCATGCCAATTTCACTGCCCGATATTTTGAAGAAAAGTTAATACTAAAAAGCACCCCCCCCAGTGGTCCAGGTACCATGGCTTGGAGGCTGCCTTCCTGGGTACACTCAGCCCTCCTTATCAATAGACTCTAGAGCCTCACATTTAATTAACGGTCACGGGAAATATTTGGAAACATGGACTGCATCTGCGCTGAGCACGGGAGGGAATTGTTCTGCTTCTAGTCATTTTCTCAGCAGCACCTACTTGTGTGGCATTTCCAGTGCATTAGGTATTAATTACAAGTAATCCACAGGTGATTTAAAGCATATAGGAGATGGGGCACGCACAGACATTGCATTTCATGGAAGGGACTAGAGCAGCTGGGGATTGCAGTCTCCCCTCGGGGTCCTGCAGCCAGTCTCCTCCAGGAAGCTGTGACTGTGATAACTTGCTCACCTGTTGCTTAGCAACAAGGTACAGGCTTTTCTGTCCACCCTCCCAGGAGCTCCAACAGAAGTTCTTTGAAGGTAGGGCTTTGGCTCCACGGTGGCTACATAGTTATTCTGAAACCAGTCCACCCCCTTGGTTTTCTCCTTCTTTCTCTTTTCCTTCCTTTCTCTCTTTCTTTTTGTGTGCATTTGTGTACCTATAGATACACATTTGTGTGTGTGTGTGGGGGGGTGCGTACCTGCACACGTGTGTGCATGTGTGTGTGTAGGCATGCACTCACGTGCATGTGGAGGCCGGAAGTCAACCCTGCGTGTGACTCTTTAGCTGCATCCTCTTGTTTCCGGAGACAGGGTTTCTTACTAGCCTGAAGCTTACCACCAAGGCCAGGCTGCCCTGAATGAAAGCTTCAAGGACCACCCCACCCCACCCCACCCCACCCCTACCCCACTCCACCCCACCCCACTCCACCCCACCCCACCCCTACCCCACTCCACCCCACCCCACCTCACCCCACCCCACCCCACCCCTACCCCACTCCACCCCCACCTGATGCTAGGCACCTGACTTTTTAAACTTACATTCTGTGGATCAAAATTAGGTCCTTGTCCTTATGTGACAGGCACTTCAAACAACTGAGCCATCCTCCTAAACCATTATATTCCTCCCTCCCCCCTTTCCTTCCACTCTTTCTCCCATTCTCTTTATGGAGGTCCTCATCAGGATTATCGTCACTCATCCTGGGGCCTGGCCTATGTCCCCTGCCACCGTCTCTTTGTTCTACAGGTGGGCAGTGGGTGGCTTACGACACAAGTGCCTTGTGAGGTGGTAATGCTTTAGCATCCCAGAGAAAGATTCAGTGAAGTCCTTGCCCACACTCTACATCATGCCCACATTCTGAATCCGTGTAAGGGTGGGGACTAGAAACCAGCATTGTGACCTAAACCCTGGGAACATCCCACAGCCCTGGGCAGGTTCGCACTGCGTCTTCTCCTACGGCCAGGCTCCAGTGCACCTTCAGGACTTCCTCCTTGTTTCCAGGAAGCTGCCAGTGATGGTTCAGATGCAAATGGCACCTTTGAACTCTGCTTCAGTGCTCTGTGAACCCACAGGACCCCCCTCCACCCCCAACACACACACACACACACACACACACACACACACACACACACACACACACCGCACAGCAGAGCTTTGAAACTCAAGAACTCCCAAACCAACCCAGTTTCTCTCTTACTTGACTTAGTTTTTTCTCATTGTTGTAGCCAAAACTGGACAAAAATGGCTGCAGAGTGGCCTAATTCAGCCCAGTCATTCAGAAAGGCTACAGTCCACTACAGAAGGCAGGAGCTGGTCACATTGTATCTGTAGCCAAAGAGGCAATGGTACCACCCACTTTCAGGTTACGTCTTCCTAGTCAATTAACCTAATCTAGAAACTCCCTTCTGTTGTTTTGTTTTGATTCGCTTTGTTTTTTGAGACAGGGTTTCTCTGTATAGTCCTGTCTGTCCTGTCCTGGAACTCACTCTATAGACCAGGCTAGCCTTGAACTCAGAAATCTGCCTGCCTCTGCCTCTGGAAGTGCTGGGATTAAAGGCATGAGCCACCACTGCCCAGCTAGAAACTCCCTTCTGGAAATGCCCTGTGGTCTGTCTCCTTGGTGGTTTTAGGTCTTGGCTTTTTAGTGTGCGTTTCACCCTTCCTGTCCCCAAGTGAGAACACTGGAGCCCACCTGAACTCTTCCTGTGTTCCCTCCACTGCCAGCTCTCCTCTGGAAGCGTGTCCTACTGCACATTCTGGTTTTTGTCTCTCAGGCATGGCCTGGGTCTCACTATCCGTGGCCTGAAATCCCACCAAGGCACGATCTGAGAGCAGTGTGGTCTAATGGCTGCGTTTACCATGTTGGAAGCCCATCTCAGATCCCTATGGCTTAGAAGGTGGCCACCTGCTCAGTGAGTCTTCTGCTTTCTAACCCCGAGTGTTCACCTGCCTTTATCATCCACTTCTGTGCCCATTTGATCCTTCTGGAGCCTGGCACACACAGTTCCAACTCACCAAAATGCTTCCTAAACCAGTTCCTCTTGGTTCCTCAGCCCCAGAGATGTGGGCTGCATGGTAGCCTCCAAGAAGCACATCCTACCCTGGTGTGATGAAGGCTGCCATCTTGGAGGAAGGGTCTTTAAAGCAATAATAAAGTTAGGGGGTTGTCTTAGGGTTCCATTGCTGTGCAGAGTTACCATGACCAGGGCAACTCTTAGAAAGGAAAATACTTAATTGGGGCTGGCTTACAGTTTCAGAGGATGAGTCCTTTATCCTCACAGTGGGAAGAATGGTGGTGTGCAGGTGGACATGGTGCTGGAGAAGGAGCTCAGAGTTCTATATCTTGATCTGCAGGCAGCAGATGGAGACTGTGGGTCACACTAGCTTGTGTGTAGCTTGAGTATAGGAGACCTCAAAGCCCGCCCCCACAGTGACACACCTCCTCCAACTAGGCCACACCTCCTAATAGTGCCACTCCCTGTGGGACAGCCATTCAAACACCTGAGTCTATGGGGCCGGATCTACTTACACCACCAAACCACCACAGAGGTCTTAAGATGGAGCTGTTCTGATTATCTAGGTATTTCCCAAATCTAATAACAGGAGTCCTTCTAAGAACAGAGCAAAAGGAAATTCACAGAGATGAGGCAGGGATTGAAGTGACCCAGCCACTGTCAGACGATAAAAGGCCAGAGCCCTGGAGGAGGCATGGTCCTATTGGAAGCGTTGTCACGGTTCTGCTATGTCATACTTGACTCCATAAGCTCACGTTCCCAGGCAGTGGAAACACTGGGGTGTTTGGGCCATGAAGACACTACTGCATTGATGGACTAAGCCACAGATGAGATCCTGGCTCAGTGGGCTGTAGGGGTGGGTGTAGTCATAGGAGTTGGTCACTGGGGATGTGCCATTTATATTTTTCATATCTTCATTTTAGTCTTTCTTCTTTTCTCTTCCTCCGTCCTCCATGAGGTGAGGCATGGACTGTCCTGTGTCCTTTTCTCTGTCACGATCTCTGGGGCTGAGAAGCCATAGAACCAAGTGACCTTGGACTGTAACTTCAGCCATGAGCCCAGTCACACCTTCCCTCCACACAGTTCGTGCTGTTTCATTACCATGAGGGAGTAGCGACACTTCCCTTTCAACTTGTGGCCTCTGGAGACTTGAGAGAATCAATTCCTGTCGCTCTTGTCACAGCTTCCTCAGGAGACCAGCACACTCGGGCTTACTTCCTCTGTGACACCCTCAGGGTCCTGCCGGGCAGACTCCCTCCTCCTCTGGGGGTCCCACCTGTCGCACTCAGAGGCTCGAGAGTGGATATCGGGGGTCCTGGCATCAGAGTCAGGTTGTCACCCCATTCTGTGCATGTGTGGGGGAGAGCCTGACATCGGTGAGCCGGGCACGTGTTAGTCAGGGTTCTATAGATAGAAGAACTGATAGAACGAATCTCTGCTATCAAAAGGAGATTCATCAGAGTGGCTTACAGGCTGCTGTCGGCTAGTCCAACAATGGCTGCCTCCTAATCTCAAAAAGAGTCTGGTAGTTGAACCAAGAATCTCCTAGTTGTGAAGAGTCTGGTAGATGTTTAGTCCCCAAAGCTGGATGTCCCAGCTGGTCTTCAGTGTAGACAGGAATCCTGAAGAAGTGGGCTTTAACGCCCTCGAAGGAATGGCTCAGCGGCCGGACACATGAACGTGGTAGAGCGCCAAGGCCAGCGGGCAAAGAGCAAATGCTTCCTTCTCTGTCCTTTTCTATGGACTGCCACCGGAAGGTGTGGCCCAGGCTTAGGGTGGCTCTTTGGTCTCAAAAGATCCAACAGGTGTGCCCAGATGCTTGGGTTTTTTTGTTTTGTTTTGTTTTTTGTTTTTTGTTGTTGTTTTTTTCTTGTTTTTTGTTGTTGGTTTTTTCTTTTTGGTTTTTTGGATTTTTTTTTTTCCCGAGACAGGGTTTCTCTGTATAGCCCTGGCTGTCCTGGAACTCACTCTGTAGACCAGGCTGGCCTCGAACTCAGAAATCCACCTGCCTCTGCCTCCCAGAGTGCTGGGATTACAGGAGAGTGCCACCACGCCCAGCAGCTGCTTGGGTTTTATTGAACCCAGACATCATCAGCTAACTGAGATTAGTGATCGCAGCACGTGGGTAGTCACCCCAATGTCCATTTTCAGAGCACATTGGAATACTACTCTGCAGTGAACTATGAAGGAGCTGTGTGGGCACAGCACGGCTCTATCTAGGACAATCAATACGGAGCCCACAACGACTTATGTGGGACACGTGCCAAGCGATCACATTGGTATAGAAAGCTGATGAAGGTAGTTGATAGTTTGGGGGTACACGCGCACGTGTTGTAATTATATGGGAAAGCAAATAGCTCTTCAGGAGAGGGGAGGGCAGCTAGGGAGGGCAATGAACAGACTGTCTGGTGCTGGGCTTGTCAAGCAGTGCCGCGAATGGCGTTCGCCAGAGGCCTGGCTAATACACAGCAGCTCTCCTGCGGTGGAACTGTGCCTCCCACCAGCTGGAGTTGATAACACAGGGCAGACCGAGCAGCAGGTGGTGGTAGGGCTGAGACAAGACACAGACGAGATGGGGTCCTTAGGGACATCTGACCCTCACTGGATAGCAGGGTCGCCATGGATTTCATCAAAGGCAACTGGCACCCATGTGGTGCGGCCCAGGCTGGGGCACAGTGGCCAGGAAGTCGAGCTGTGTGGCAGGCCGAGTCTCTCATTCTGCTCTAGGTTCTCACTCTCTCTCCTGGGCTTTTCATGGTGTGACAAGAGTTTGTTTATATGTATGAGGAGTCCACACACAAGCAATAAAACTATAAGGTGGATAAACTGAGCAGAGAGAGAGAGAGAGAGAGAGAGAGAGAGAGAGAGAGAGAGAGAGAGAGAGAGAGAGAGAGAGAGAGAAGGAAGGAGTTTGAGTAGGGAGAGCGAGAAACCAGAAACCAGAAAACCAGAAAGGATTCCTAAAAATACTTCCGCCTGTCAGCCGGGAAGCGAGGCCGCTGCTGGGCCTGTCAGGCAGCACAGCGGGCGGTGGACGCTGTTGGTCAGTCTGTCAGCCTTCTGTCAGCAGCTGGGTCAGGCAGGCAGCGGCCCAGACAAGCTAAGTCACGGTCAGCCTGTCAGCCTGCATTCACTGGGCAGACTTGGTCGGCCTTCAAGCAGCCAGCAGTGGTTGGCTTCATTAGCATGGTGGTCCATGGCCCGGTTGGTTAAGGTTTAGACTCTGTCATCAGGCCAGCCCTCAGCCATCTTAACCCGGCCCTACTGACACAGAGAAGACAAGTGTGAGTGGTCAGCCTCCAGCCTGTGTGCTCTCAAAAGTCCGGTTGGTTAGTTGGTCAGTCAGAACATCTATCGGCGAGTCAGTTGACAACTACCATGCTCAGGTGTGAAACAGCCAAGCAGGAATCAGCGAGACCATCCTTAAGTCAGACACCTCAGGAAGTCTGTCTATAGGATGCTGCGTCAATCTGCCAGACAATTAATTGGCCAGTCATTCTCCACGTCTGTGGCTGGCAAGTCAGTCACGCCACATGTCTGTGGTGCTCCACCAGTGCCTCGTTTAGACCCTCACCGTGTCTCTAGACAGCCAGTCAGCCCCTAGTCAGTCCACCAGACGTGGCTGTCAGTCCTTCCCTGAAGCAGTCTGTCAGCCTGTCAGGCCGGCAGCTGAGTCGTCAGGTGGCCTGCCAGCCAGGCAACTGCAGGCCCAGCTAGGCCCCAAAGCTGAGCTGCCTCATTAAGAGCCAGGCTCTCACTTGTGGGGGAAGTTGGGGCCCATTTCTCCATCGTGGCTCTGTTACCGTTGCTACCCACCCCCCCCAGCCCCACCCCCCCCAGCTCCAATTGTGGAAGAGGCCGTCAGTTCTCCCTCCCTTTCTCTGGCTTTTCTGCCCTTCAGCACCCACGCCTTCAAAGTGAGACTCCTGCTACAGACAGGTGGAGAAACTCAGGTGGAGTTTCCTAGAGGCCAGCATGGAAGGGAGTGGAAGGCACTGGGGACTTGTTCTGGCCAATGCTAGGTGGAGAATGGACCCTAGGAGCCCCTCTTTTCTGTCTGGCTTTTGAACCTTCCTTGAGGAGCCCATGCTTTCTCTCCCAGACTCAGGAGTGTGAGCTGCTCCTCCGGTCAGAGAGAATGTAATTAAAGTCTCCATGGAGTTTGTCTTCACTTGGTTTTATCAAAAAGAAAAGGGAGGACCCGCACATCTCTCCCCTGTGTCCTTACACTTCACAGCGCCTGCTGCCTCTCCGTCCCGCCAGAGAGCTTTCTGCTCCACACCTCACAGTCCTCTTCCTTCCCAAGAGTCCCAGGAGGGACACTTCTGAGGCCCCACCCACTGTGTGGCCTCTGCTAGGAATCAGCTCCCTGCTGAACTGGTTCTTGGTTCTTGCCCAGGGCCAACGAGGGAGATAAAGCGTAACTCACTCGGCCTCGGTTCTGTCCAGCCCACTCCCAGAGCAGGAAGGGAGCTGGGGCTTCTGTTCTACAGCCAGTCTCCTCAGAGGCAGCGTCCTTGTCATTGGCCTCCTGTCTGTGCTTGCACATCCCTGGTGATGGCGAACTCACTACCTCTCAAAGGAGTCCATTGTGGGATAGCCTCAGCTCCTGTAAAGTCCCCACAGAGCTACATCATTAGGTGTCTCACAGGCGCAAGCCACTTGGATTAAGCCTCGCGCTTCTCCAGGTCTGGGCTAACCTGTGGCTCAGACTTGGGTCAGACCAATGGCATTCCTGTGTGTTCAGGTCCATGCAAGGGGAGAGAGGCAGGTTGCGGAAGAACAGTGGAGGGAGCATTGCTCCTGGGAAAGGCTGCATGGGTCCCCTGTCTGCCCGAGTCCGTGGCTTTAGCTAAGGTCCCTTCCACATCTGGCTCTGGCCAGTGGTTTGATTGCAAACTGGAGGTAAGTGGAGACTCATACAGGTGCTCGGAGCTTCTGCTTTCTCTCTTGAACCCTGACGCCATCCACAAGAACAAGCCTCCTGCCCAGCCTGACAGGGTGACACAAGGACCCAGCTGTCCCCTGCAAGGTCCTCCTCCAGCATTCAAATACCAGAAAGGCCTCCAGCTCACCGCAGGCACCACAGTGGGGTTTCTCAATGGCACAAGTCTCATCCCATCGGCCTGCTGACCTGAAGCCTCACAAGGAATCATGGTCATAGTCTTGTTCAGAGGTTGGTCACCATCCGAGTTATGGTCTTACTGCTGTGAACAGGCACCTTGGCCAAGGCAAGTCTTATAAGGACAACATTTAATTGGGGCTGGCTTACAGGTTCAGAGGTTCAGTCCACTGAACCTCCTGTCATCAAGGCAGGAGCATGGAAGCATCCAGACAGACATAGTGCAGGAGGAGCTGAGAGTTCATCTTCATCTGAAGGCCTCTAGAATACTGGCTTCCAGGCAGCTAAGAAGAGGGTCTTAAGCGCACACTCACAGTGACATACTTACTCCAACAAGGCCACACTTCCTAATAGTGCCACCCCCTGGGCCAAACATATACAAACCATCACAGTCACCTAACGGTGGCTAAGAGTGCTGCCCCAAACTGTCTACTCAGCAATTTTGGCCACAGGACTTCAAACCTATTCCTTGCAGGAGTGTGGGGAGTCAGGCATGGGGGTGGGGTTAGGGGTGGTTATGCACTGGCCTAGAAGCCTGGGATCTGGTTTTCTCTTCTTACCCATTAAGTGGGCTTCTATGTCCTGTTGTTCTTGGAGAGTCGTGATGGTGGTTGTGGAAGTATGAGGCCCAACACTGAAGAGAACCTGGAAAGACTGGGGCTCCCGAAGGTGCACGATTGGCCTGTGTGGCTGATGTCCCCAGGCTGTGTGCCGGGGCTTAACTAAACAGAGGGCATGCAGTCTATTAACCCAGCTCACCTCCTGCTCCGAAGTGAGGCTGGCAGGCTGAGTGATGGGCAGGCCAGAACCGTATTTACCAACATTCCTTTCACCTCCGCTTCCTCGGGTAAGCCCCATTGGCGGCATATAAATGAGAATCAATAGGCCAGTTATTAAACCGTAAATATCCCTCCCCTTAGGCTCCCGGCAGGAGCGTGAGTTCTCAGTAGACGGTGGCGGAACTGGAAACCCATTGCTCTGGCCTCTCAGCTGACAGGAACACCCACATGGGGTCTGCCAGCCTCAGCCCGCTCTCACACCAACCGCCCAGAATGGAGGAGACATGGCCAAGATTTTGAAGGTGAGAAAGATGGCAGATCTGGGCACAGAAAGACCCCCCTCAGATTGCCACATGATATTTACAGAAAGCAGGCTGAGTGAGCAGGCCCAGGTCCCGCTCCTGCCTGGTCAAGACGAATGCTCCAGGCAGAAAGGGACTGAGGGTGCTCTCTACACCCTTCCCCTTCCCATGGATGGAAAGACACCCAAGACCCCCCCCCCCAAAAAAAGCAGGGAGGACAGATCCAAAGACATTTTCAGAAAGTAACCTGGGCCCAGAAGTGTGGCCTTGAGTCAGTGCCATTGTTTATCATGGGAGAGGAAGTGTACTGTAGGCGTGACAGTAGCTTAGGGGACAATAGCACTGTTCTAGAACATGTCATGAGGCAGGTAACAAGGAGACATGGGTGGGACATAGCAATGAACAGGGGAACAGAAAGGTGCTTAAAGAAGCCGGGCTAGATGAAGCCTGGGGTGTTACGGGAGCAGACGAGAGCACGGGAGAGCTAGGGATGTGTGGTACTTGTACAAGAGAGAAGGGATAGGTAGGCCTCTCACACACAAACACATACACAGCTCATGCAAGTGCACACACACATACACACACAAACACACATGGACATAAGCACATGTAAGTACACATGTACACATACACACATGAACATCTACATACACACATGAACATGTCCATATACACATGCACATGTACATACATACATGTAAACACATATTCACACAATTATACACATGCACACACATTTACATACATGTATACACATACACATGCACACAAACACACACACATACACAAACACACGTACATATACACACATGTACACATGTATACAGATGCAATTATACACATATATACATACATACATACACACACAGACACAGGAACACATAGTCATACACATGCACACACACATACACATACAGACACACAAACACACATGTGCGCACATATATACACAATAACACACATACTTATGCATATACATATGCGCATACACAAGCACACATACATGTGTACACATGAACACACATGCACACACACACATGCACACACACAGGCAGAGAGGGAACATCCAGGGGCCTTGGTAGGCTTCCTGCATTCCCTGAGTGTATGTCTCATGGTGGTAGTGAATAGAGCAGGGGGCAGGGAGGATAGAGTCCACTCTTATTTATCTCACTTTATACAAGAGAAAGGGATAACAGGCGATCCAGGAAGAAGGACCAGAATAAGGAAAGACTTAGCTGGTAGTAGTGACACTGGGATGAGATGGTGATATATGATGGTGGTGGTGGGGGTGGTAGTCATGGTGATGGTGATGATGGTGGTGATGGTGGTGATGGTGATCAGGAGATGATGGTGATGATGGTGGTGATGGTCATAACGGTGATGGTGGTGATGGTGATCAGGAGATGATGGTGATGATGGTGGTGATGGTCATAACGGTGATGGTGATCATGATGCTTATGGTGTTGATAAAGATGCCTCTTCTGGAGAGGGTAACAATGGTGGTGGTACTGACAGTCATGATGGCAGCACCTATCACTTCCCAAGGGTCTTTCTGTTACCTCGCCCTGTGGTAGCTGCTTTATCACCTTTGTGTTGTTAAATTTGTCCCCAACCCTATGGCGCTCCTGGGTATTTCCTCACATCTAATGGCAGGTGACTGGTAGTGGTGGCCAGCTTTTGAGGGAGGGAGCTTTGCATGCCTGGCTGAGGTGTCGCACTCCTTGGCGAGGTCATGAGGAGGTTCTGGTTATGAGCAAGGCGTTGTCTACGGAGAGATGCCTCCTGCCTGTTTGTTACCAGACCTTCAGTCAAGGCTGGGGCTACGTAGAGGAGGAGATCTTCCTCCTGGCTGTGGCTTCTCTCCACAGCTCTGCCTTTGCCAGAGTCCCTTGGCCTCTCCAGCACTGAGTATCTTAACTTCTATGAGGAGCCTCCCGTTCTGAGTTCACATGGTGACATCTAATTGCCCACTCTGGGCACTGCCTCTTCTTGACATCTCTATAGCAGTGGACAGAGCAGAGCAAGGAGCTCCTCCAAGCCTTGTCAGGCACGAGGGAAGCCTGGATCCTGGGGACCAGGAACTCTCCATCCTTGATGCACACTGGAATGCGCGGTACACTCCGGACCACTGGATGCAGCCCTGAGGCAGGTGAGCCTGGCCAGACATAGATACGCCAACACTTAGTCTCTGGATGAGTCCCCCGCATACCCAGTATTGGAAAGGCCACACCTCAGGCACCCTCCCTGCCTAGATCTCATGTGATCAAGATCTGGAAAGCACCTTTCTCACTGAGGGTAACAGCTGCATTGGCTCGGCAGGGCTCTTGGCTGCTTGGTGGTTCTGGTTCAGGTCCAGGACCTTGTGTCACCTCTGTCCCCTGGAGACAATGGCTGAGTCTTCTTCACCCAGGACTAAGGATATCTGAGGTTGAGGACATATCTCAGTGGGTAAAGAACTTTCTGTGCAAATACGGACATCGGAGTTGAGATCCTCAACACCTATGTGAAAAGCCAGGCATGGTGGGGGGCATCTGTCACCCTAGCGCTGGGAGGTAGAGACAGACAGGTCCAGGGGTGTGGTGGCCTGCAGTGTAACGAGCTCCAGCCTCAGTGGGAGATCCTGTCTCAGAAGGTAAGGTGGACGGCAGAAGAGAACAGACTCAGTGTCAACCTGCAGCCTCTGAGCAAGCACACCTGAACACACACGAATACACACACACACACACACACACACACACACACACGAATACACACACGCGCGCGCGCGCGCGCACACACACACACGCGCGCGCGCACACACACGCGCACACACACACGTGCACACACACACATGAACATACACACACACACACACGCACGCACACATGCACGCGCGCGTACACACACACGTGCACACACACACACACATACACACACAAACAGACATACACTGAAAGCGAGAAAGAGAGACAGACAGAGACAGAGAGACAGAGCAGCCTGGCACCACAGGCAGATGACAGTGACAGAAACCTTAAAAACCCGGGGGGGGGGGGGGCTCAGAGTGGGCGTGTCCTCAAGTGAAGCTCTTGGGACCTCCTCCCAGTGTCGCCTCTTCCTCCTTCCAGTTTTGATTTTTGGGTCAGGAGCTCATGAGCAGCCCCGCTCCACTGTGCTCCACCGTGCTCCTCCTCGCCAGCACACGCGGCTTGTCCTCGTGTCCGAACTGTGAGCCCAAACAGCTTTTTATTCTCTTAGGACATGGGTACCACCCCAGGGGCTTATCATGGCTCTGGAAGAGGTAACAGCGGTGTGCTTCTTGCTGGCTGTATGGTCGGCTGTCAGTCTTCCTGCGGTGGCGAGATAGAGGCGTGACAGCGCCTCCCTCGTGGGGAGCCGAGGCTCGGATGAGCTGGTTTTTGATGTGCTTCTCCAGAGCGGCTGGCGCATGGCAGCCGCTCAGCTGAGCTGCTATTTTTATCCCCGTCCCTCCTGTGGCCTGTCTGCCCGTGGACGCTTGCCAGAGGTGGGCTGTGTTAAGCAGGAGCGGCCACTGGTGAGCTTCCTGCCCCAGATCGGAACCCTCTTTCTGGATCTGGAGAATTTCCACTCCTGCCTGCTGCTACCGACCTCGGTGCAAGGTCTACCAGTTATGTGGGCCATGCTGGATGCGGCTGGGCCCTGGGTGGCCGCCTCATTCGAGTGGTGACTGGCCAGGTGAAGTCACAGTGGGAGGCCGCATAGCCAGGAGAGCGCTGACCTCGTGTGTGCAGTGGCCGTGTCCTCCCTGGACTGGTTTTTCCTGTGGTCTGGGAACTAGGATTTACAGCCCTGTCTAGTGATTCTTGGAGTTCTTAGTATATACTCAACAGATACAATTTCTGTGCGACCAGTGTTGGCTTCTGTTGCTTGTATCCTCAAGACTGCGTTATGCAGAGAGGATGGGGCCTCTTGGGGACCTGATGGTCTCTACAGAGGGGCCAGCACCTTGATGGGACCTGATGCTTTATGTAGATGTACACAGACCTGCTTTCTGTAGTGGACCTCAGTTAATGCAGAGACTAGGAACTGGCCGACGTGCAGAGAATGGGTGACTGGTGGCCGTTTGGCCCTAAATGGGACACAAAATCAACCCTGGCCCCTCAAAACTTAAGGAGGATCTCGGAAGAGGGGGCAGAAAGAGGGTAAGGGCCAGCAGATGGGGAGGACTCTTGTGCAGTGCCGTCCTCCAGGCCGGCAGGGCTGTTACACTCAGGAGCTCACTGAAGCTGGTCTCACCACACACAGCCAAGCCAACCATGTCAGGCAACAGTCCAACAGGGAGCACTAATTGAAATCAGTGAATTACAAACGTGTGTGTGTGTGTGTGTGTGTGTGTGTATGTGTGTGTGTGTGTGTGTATTTATATACAAATATATATCTATGTTTATCTATGTACCTATATTTCTCTGTCCTATTCATTTATAACTATATTACAAATATACATCTATCTGTATCTATATTACAAATAATTATCTATCATCTATATATCTATCTTATCATCTTTTTTCTATCTATCTATCTATCTATCTATCTGTCTATCTAATCTATCTATCATCTATCTATTTATCTGTCTGTCTATACAGTGTTTTATACAGCATGGACAAACCTCTATGGACCAAGTGCTTGACCCAGGGAATTAGCCTACTGGCTTTAGACGGCAGAGCCTCTCTCCCCTCCAGTGCTGACTTGCGCGCTGCACGAATCCTGCATCCACGACTGCATGAGAACCCCAAGCTCTGATTGTCTGTCTATAGCAGTGTTCTGGATGGGGACCGACCCATTGTCAGCCTCTTCCTCTCTGGAAACTTGCAGGAGAATTAAACCCTCTCCTCTGACCCTACAGCACCGGAGCAGAGAGAGCCCTTAGTCGGGAGTTCCTCTGCCCTCAGGGGATTCTCACAGGTGTCAGGAGGTGAGAGCTATGCTGACAGTAGTGGTCTCCTCTATTGCCTTCCACTATTTTTTATTTTATTTTATTTTATTTTATTTTATTTTATTTTATTTTATTTTATTTTATTTTATTTGAGACATGGTCTCATTATATAGCTCTGGCTAGCCTGGAACTCACTATGTAGACCGGGCTGCCCTTAAACTATAGCCATCCACCTGCCTCTGCGTCCTGAGTGCTAGGATTAAAAGCAGGCGCTACCATGCCCGGTCACCTTACTTTTGCAGACAGGGTCTCTCAGTGACTTTGAGGTCATCAGTTGACTTGACTGGCTAGCCAGTGATCTCCAGAGATCTGCCCGTCCCCACACTCACACCCACCCAGAGCTCCCCCCAAGTCTTGCTTTTATGGGATTGCTGGGAATTTAAGCTTAGGCCTACATTGTTGCACAGCAAACACCTTGCCTACTGAGTGATGTCCCCAGACCCCTGTCCACACTTGACACCTCAAGAGGAAACAGGTGCATCCCTGACTTACAGCATCAGGCATTATATAAACCCAGTGCTGTTACCCATCACCAGATCCAGTGCATCACAAGGCCTCTTCCCTTCTATCTGCTCTCGCTGGTCTTTCCCTCAGCTGCTAGGCCACAGCCTTCCCCAGCCCACCAGCCAGCAAGAGAGGCTTTACTCTAAGAATCCTAGCTGCTCTGGGCAGGGGCAGGCTGGCTTGGTTTATCTACTGCTGTCATTAATTAGTTTTGTCAGGGATGAAAGACAGGTCCCTGGAGAAGACTAGCACATTAGAGTCCATTATTCCATCCTTGCTCTGGGCTTACCAGCAAGAAGCTTCGGCCCTGGCTGCTGTCAGCCCCACACAATTAATTAGCCTGCAGCCTGTGTTCCCCTTGGACCCAAGGGCTATGTTCTGGCATCTAGTGTCCTTCAGGCCTCTTTGTCCCAATTTTACCTGTGCAGAGGTGTAGACAAACCCTCCAGGGTGGGAGAGAGAGAGAGAGAAAGGTCACCTACAGTGGCTGGGTGTAAGGCGAGAGGTACACTTCCTGGTCAGGTGACTCCTTTGTCCTAATGGCGGCTCTTGCTGAGTAAGTTCTGATTTGTCAATTGCTGAGCTAAGTGTCCCAAGAGGCACCATCTTAATTTGCCACATGAAGAAGTACAGGCTCTTGGAGAGAGATGGGTGGCTTGTCCAAGGAAGATGTAGTTGGCCAAAGTCTATTTGGTCTGTCTAGTCTCTAATGCTGCGTTTTAGCTGCTTAAAATGCCCCTCAGGTTGTCTCATGAAGGTGGGCTGGCCAGAGAAAGTAGGGCAAATTGGGGGAGGGGCACACACCGTAGAATGAAACCAAGGTGAGGGGCCATAGATGTGGTCCAGAGGGCCTCTGCTCAGCAAGGCATCAGGAGACATACTAAGTCTGACTCTATTTCTTGGGTGAGTGTGGGCAAGTCCTCAGTTTCTCCTTCTTGTTCAGTGGTTAGGTCTAACGGCACAAATTTCTCTAGAGAGACAGAATGGCCCAGAGTTCATGTCTCTGAGCTGCAACTTGCAATTTGAGAAAAATGGATGCAGGGGGTCTAGCCATGCTAGCTTCGTAAAACCATGCGAAGCCAAGATGAGGTAACATAACACAGGCTCTGATTCCAAGAGAACTAGGTAAATGCTTGCGATGGTGATGATGATGATGATGATGATGATGATGGTGGTGGTGGTGGTGGTGGTGGTGGTGCTGAAGTTGGAGATGATAATGATCATGGAGGAGAAGGAGACATGACTGATTCTCAGGCCAGCTTTGCCCTGAATCCTAAGGAGTAAACCCAGGACTGCCAAATGCATATTCAATACAACCACGTCCCGAGAGAGGCATAGATGGTTATGTCTTCAGAATGGTCCTGCCCGCTCAGGGCTTGGATTCCAAGCCTATAGCCTTATCTGGCTTTCTGTTTGCCATGCAACCTTAACAAGCCACCCACGTTGCCAGACCCTAGCCTTCCTGCACAGGATGTGTACAGCTGGCCAACACCCTAGAGAGACACTTGCACCCGACAGGGACAGCGGTAGTCTCTGAGAAAGGTCCTTTGGGTAGCTGACTCAGGTTTATTCCAGAAGTGGGGGGCTGGGTTGCTTGCCCAAGGGTGCTAAGAAGTTAATTAAACCCTCCAGAAGCCATTTATTAAGAGAATGGTGATGGTGTGTTCAATACCAGCCAAGGCTTGGTGCGCAGAATGAGTCTTTTCTTAGCTATGAATAATGGGCCCTCCCATCCAGAGCATCCCTGGCTCTGAAGAATGGTCCAGGGCCGGCCATGGCTCATCTTAATGGCCTGCTGCTGGGTTGCTTGGCAGGTCAGTCCTCAGCTCCCATCACTTCCCACCCAGGGGCCTACCCCCTGTCTGCTGGGCTTCTTCAGACAGGTCTGAGGGCCAGTTAACCTCCCCCGACACCTCCTCTGTCCCAGTTCCCAGGGAACAGTTGAGGGTCACTAAGGCCACCAGCTGCATGGCTGCATGACTCTCAGCCTGTGCTACCTTATTGTCCCTGCCACCAGGCTGGCTTGGGATCAGTCGGTTGTTGCTCGTTTAGGGGATCAGGGTCCTACCATGTAGCTAAAGATGACCTTGGATTTCTGATCCTCCTGCCTCCACGTCTCGAGTGGTAGAATTATAAGCACAAGCCACGCCACATTTATCCCCGGAGCAGTTTGGAAGGGCAAAGAAGGAAAGTATGGAGGAGGAGAGATGAGAGCTTGCCTGTGATTGGCCTGGGGTTTGCTAGTCTGTCCCGGCTTCTGCTCAACTCCATCACCTCTATGAGGCCACCCAACGGGGCCACCAAGGCCTGAGGGAAACGTCTGGCTGGACCTTAGCTGCTTGGCATCACTGCGGTGGGATCTAGCCAACTCCTTGACTGTATTGTTTTTCTAAGTGCTTCTGCAGAATGTGAAGCTGGGGTCTGAGGAAGGGACTCAATAAAGTGTGCATAGTACAAGCACAGAGACCCAAACTCAGTCCCCAGAATCCAAGCATAGGCAGGGTGTGGCACCATGCATTTGTAATGCAAGGGCTAGAAAGACTGAGGCCCCTTGGGCTCCCAGGCCCCAGCCCAGCATAATTGGTAAAACAGGAGATGCAGCTGGTCAAAACATCTGACATTGACTCTTCCCCTTCATACAAATGTACACATACATGTACACACACACACACACACACACACACACACACACAGCCACACAAAGGCTTGTGGCCTGGGACCAGAGGTCTTAGGTCATTGGAGAACATGGTATCAGTCCAAGCCACCACACAGTCCTGGTCTTGGATACCTGCAGCCCTGACTGCTGCCGGCATCTGTCAGGCTGGGTCTTCCCTCACCCCGCTGCCCATTCTGGACCGCCGTCCGTCTGTCTGTCTGTCTGCTCATCTCTCTGCAGCTCCCACGAGCATTATGAAATCCTGGCCTTTCAGGCAGGTTTTTTTAAACACCCCCCCAACTCTCACCCAGGGGAGGGACCGATCACAGCTGAGAAACCGGGGACCTCTGAGTCCTCCCCCTTCCCTACCAGGTGGGCCTGGCTTTGTCCCTCTTTGTGACAGTACAAAAAGAGAACAGGCAGGGGATGGATGGGGTCCGCAGCTTAGCAGGTGTCTGTCACCATGCTGGCAGTCAGCATGCGGTGGGGAAGCGGTGGGAGGGACCTCTACAGTCATTCACTGCTGGAGGGAAGGACAAGGCAGTTTGATTAGGTCCTCACGATAATCCGCTGCACACCTGGGCTGGCGCCCCAGGGCTCCTCTACCTCCCCAGCTCCCCTTTGTCTGTCTGGGACGTCTCCAGCTTCAAAGCCAGAGATTGCAGCTGATAGATTGGGCCGGGGCCAAGCCTGGAACCTGAGAGCCAAGTGATAGTGGGGCGGAGCTTGGGGACAGAGAACCCTAGTACCTTGAGCCAGGTTTCCCCTCCTCTCTCCCCATCAGCAGGAGCCATTCTAGGGGTGTGGAAAGAAGGTCTCACGGTTCCCTGTGCCAAAGACAGCTTGGGGCTCGGGAGATCGGGGGAGGGGAGGAAGAGGAAGAGTGGGAAAATCATGTGAGTTGTGTGTGTGTGTGTGTGTGTTTCTAGCCTCTCTCTTTGAGAATTTGGCCATCTTGGTCCCTGCACTGTCGACCAATGGCAGGACAGAGCCACCTCTGGTGGAGAATGGAGCTGAACCACCTGTGTGGACAGGGGCCAGAGGCACTCCAGCCACCTGGTTCTGAGTCTCCCTTGGGGATAGGGGTGTGGATGTCACACGGTGTTGCAGGCTGCAATGTGGCCCCCTGTTCTGCCTCAAGAAAGGCTCCATGTGTGGGTCAGCCTGGTCCGCGTGCATTTAACATCACGTCGTTCGGGGGACAGCGTTTTCTCAGGTCTCTCAAGGTTGCTAGGAGAAGCAAACGCCCAAACCTCACATTAAGTCTCACTTTTTTTTTTTAAATAATGAAATGAATAATGGAAGTCGTGTGGCTGAGGGTGAGACTCCGCTCACGAGAAGGGTGAAAGCCCCAGCTTTCTACAAGGAGTGGTCATTTCCGGGGACCGGTTTGGGGGGAGGATCCTAACCTGCCTTGGGTTGAGGCTTCTGTTTCAGAGAGTAACTTTCCACTCTTACAAGAGCCTATGGAGATTAACTAGGCCCAACACTTGTACCTTGGAGGGTTGGGGGATAAGGCTCAGTGTGTGTGGTGTGTGTGTGTGTGTGTGTCTGTCTGTCTGTCTGTCTGCACTCCCTATTCTATACTGCTCGCTTGGTTCATTGCTTCCTTCCTTCCAGACCAAGAGCTGCACGCACAGAAGGGAGACTTCCGGTGAAAGCAGGCCCTCAGACCCACTGGGTGGCTCTGCCCCACTCACCTGCCACGTGGTGTGGGGCTGGACCCCACAGAACTGCAGTAGCAGGTGCCAAGCACGCTTTCCAAACAGGCTCAGGCAAGGCCGCATGCCTCCCATCCCACAGCAGGGACCTGGAGTGTCCCTTGAAATCCGTACCCCAGGCCCACTTCATTTGAAAACCGAGGTCTCTGAAGCTGTTGATGAGTCAAGATAAGGTCATGTTAAGTCAAGTGAGCCCCTCCCGTAAGATCCCTTCTTGGTTAAAAGGAGGAATTTGGTCTGGAGGGGACTCATGGGCGAAGGCCAAGGGTGCTGGAGACAGAGGTCGTCGGGCATGGCGTGTCTGGGAAGCCAGGGACCCATAGGGTCATCTGCAACCACCGTGGCTGGAGGAATCGAGGAGGGGTTCCCCACTAGAGAGGCCTGGGAAGAGGCAGGCCCAGCTTATGCCTGGATTTCAGATGCTTGGCCTCGGGAGCTGTGGGAGGAAGCCTGCATTGTGTAGTAACTTGTATAATGGCCCAGGAAATGAAAACAATCCTCTCTGCCTACAGATGTTACCTAGCTCCTTTTGTCCACCAAACCAACCCTCTCCCCTAGAACTTGACCTCAAATCCTTTGTGTATTTCTTTTTGCCTGGAACTCCATTTCTGCCCATGGCCCGCCTCCTTGTCTCATGCTCTAACCTTGGAATCTTGATTGCTAGGAATAACACCCCACTCCCACCCCCTGCCACTCAGACGGTGCTTCTGTCCTCAGAGGACACTTCTCTCCCAGGCCAGCTTCTCCTCCCCTGTCCCTCCTGGTCTAATTGAATCAAACAAATACCCCCAAGTCCCTGCATCTTCCCCAGCAGTTCCCTGCCCATCAGTTTACCTGGTCCTTCAGCCTGGATTGGAAACTCTCTCTCATCTGGATGTCCCCAGCACCCTGGGGAGCAGTCTGTCACATGTTGCCTTGTGTACCCTGGCTTTCTTGGGAATCTACCATCAACTGAATCTTTTATGGGGCAATGTTTATCCTGGTACCTACCAGAAAAGCTTGTTGTGGAGAGCTTGGTCAAGCCGCATTCTTCTCCTTAGAAATATAAAACTGAGGCCAGAAACAGAAGCTTACTCAGCTAACTTCAAGAGTGCCTCTGTCATTGCCTCAGTTTCCCCATTTTACACAGGCCAGGAGGGGGATGGAGTTTAAGAACACAGAGTCAAACAGCCTTAGATACTGATTCGGGACTCACAATATACCAGCTTAGATACCTCAGCCTTCCTGAGACTTTGTGTCTGTCTTAGTTTGGGTTTCCATTGCTGTGAAGAGACACCATGACCAAGGCAACTCTATAAAGGACACCATTTAATTGGAGCTGGCTTAGGTTCAGAGATTCAGTTCATTATCATCAAGGCGGGAGCATGGCAGCATCCAGGCTGGCAGAACGCAGGAGGAACTGAGGGTTTTACATCTTGTTCTGATGGCAAACCAGAGAATATTGTTTCCCGCGTGGTTACAAGGAGGGTCTCAAAGCCCACTCTCATAGTGACACACTTCTTCCAACAAGGCCACACCCCTTCCAACAAGGCCACGGCTCCTCCAACAAGGTCACACCTGCTAATCACGGCACTCACTGGGCCAAGCATATTCAAACCACCACAGTGTCTCCAAATAATAGCAATGGGAACTCTGAGACCCCAGAGACACAAACAGCACAAAGCTCCCTCTCTGCATTTCTTCTCCCTCACTCCACCTTCCTTCCAAGGACATGTTCCCACCATGCCCCTGGGCCTCCCCACCTCCCCTGGGCAGAGCAGAGGGCTGGTCACCTTGGGCTGCCCAGTGTCTGCCCTCCAGAGGTAAAGGCAAGCATCAGCTAGTCTCATTACGTGGGGCAGAGACCACAGCATATTCCTCAGAAAGGGAACCTGAGGCTGAGGAAAGATGGAGAGGAGCTTGGTGACCAGGCAGAGGGAGGCTAGGGATCCAGGGCTACTGTCGCTGGTGTCCTCTGTCTAAAGGTTTGGTCATCACACAGTACTACCGACACCATGTCACCCTTCACTGGTGTCCCAGAACAGCCAAGGACCCTAGAACTCAGTCCCGTGGCATAGCCACCCAGCCTACATGCTACTAGACCAAGTGACAGGCGGAGGGGCAAGGGGGTGGTGGAGGTCCTGGGCAGCAAGTCCCCTGACTAGCTCAGGAGGCCAATCTCTACATTATACCTCTTAGAGGCACCTATAAATCTTATCTGTCCCGCATGTGGGAGGGCTGGGCATTCAGAGAGATGAAGGGCCTGTCCCACTGTCTATCTAGATGGTTCTGCTAGGCCAGGCAATTTTGCTGATGTCACCTCCCTGGAGATATTAAATATTGATAAAGCAATAAATTGCCCTGCACCTTCCCTGGCTCACATCATGGTGGGAACCGAGAGAAGACAAGGAGACTTAGCTTCACTGAGGCTGATGGCCATCCATTCTCCTGGCACGCTCTTGTGCGGGAAGAGGCTCAGGCAGGGCGGCTGGTCTGTCCCCCTGGGCCTCAGATGACCATTGTCTATGGCTTAGACCATTAATACAACTGCTTTTTGCTTAGCAAGTTCTCTACAATCCAAATGGAGCAGGAGTCTGCTAGGCAAGTCTCTATCTTTTCATTTCTTCTGCTACTTTGAGCCAAGGTCCAAATGTGCAGCCCAGGCTGGCCTGAAACCTGTTGGGTTTATGGCTATGAGCTACCATGCCTGGCAGCAACTCCTTATCCTGAGAACCAAGTGACCCCCGCATCTCATTTCTGGAGCGTGGAAGACATAAGATGGCGCTCAGAGGCCTCGTTCCAACCAGCTGCTGTCTATCCATTTGCTGTGTGACCTTGGACAAATTATGAAGGCTCTGAACCTCAGCATCCTGATCTGTGAAAACCGGGAGGTGGTTTGGGCCGAGGTCCTTCAGCAGGGAGGCGCCTGAGCTACTTGTTCTCCTCAGTAAACACCTGGCTCTGGGGTGGTGGTTCCTGGGGAAGGGATTTGTTGATGTAAATTCCTTTGTAAATGGCGTGGTATAAAAGTCCAGGGTGGTTACAGCTTCAGGAATTGGGCAAGGTTTGTTTAAAGGGGGAAGGCTCCCAAATTGTTCTTTCTCAGAGTGGAATTTTGGTCAGTCAAATTGGGAGTGGTAGGTGAGCCTCCTACCCTGGCTTAGATTGCCTGTGGTGCTCCCTCTTCTCTCTCCCACCCTCCTCCCACCTCCTTCACTCTTCACCCTCCCTCCTGCTATCTTCCCTTCTCCCTTCATCCTTCCCCTACCTATCCCCCCTTCTTTTCCCTCCCCCCCCTCTCCTCCATTCTTCCTTCTCTCCTCCTCCTTCTTTCTCAGCTTCATTTTATCTCCCCCTCTCCGTCCTCCCTCCCCTCCTTCAGTCCTCCTCTGTCTTCTCTCTCCCACACTTCCCAGGGGCTTCCGGTTTTACTCAGGCTCTTGACTGAAAATGCCCAGGAGTGGGGAGATGATTAGTTACACAGAATCAGTAGGCCATTTCCTTAAATTTTTCAATTAAAAGAGCAAAACAGAGGCAAGAGAAAAACTCAAGTACCATGGTGGTCAATGGCTGGACAGTAGAGTCAGGGGCTGGGCTGCCTGTCGATGGTCCTGTCTGCTTGGCCTGCTCTCCTCCTCAGCTGGACCAGGGTCGTTCCTTTCCTGGAGCCCGTTGGACTTGTACCTCAGCCTCTCCAAGCTACATCTGTCAAGACACTGGAATGTGAGACTCTCTTCACCCTTGGTGTCCCATCGCCAAGGTGTCCCATCTTGGCCACCAATGGATGTGGCCACCAGCCGCCTCAGTCACATTGGTGTTCAGGGTGCCACAGATGGATAGAAGAACCCAGGGAGTTTTGGGAGAACAAGCTCACCCACTGCTTAACACAAAAGGGAAGGGGTTCAGAAGGCAGCATGCAGGGGTGCGGGAGGATATGAGGAAACACTGAGTGTAGAGCTGGCTTGTCAAGGCTTGTCCTGTTCCTCTTGAAGATTTCCTTCCTCCTGAGATAGCTAGGGCTGTGGGCGTGTCCACGATATAGTTTCCTTCCCAAGCTGACCACTGTGGTGTCCCTGCAGAGGTGGCCAGGCTGCAGGAAGCCCCTTCAACCAATTGGCACTTGCACATGGATCCTGGGACTCCCCTTCTCTTAACTATCCACTTTTTCTGTTAAGGGAGGCCTCTCACTTGAACCCAGGGCTTACTGGTACAGCCTAGCCTAGCCTGCATCTTTCTCTGGGCCATGTAGGTTCTTCCAGTGCCTTTGGTTTTATTACCCACCTCCTCTAAGGGATGGTGAGGAATGATGGAGAGGAGGAGGGGGAGGACGATGGGAGAGAGAAGAGAGAAGATCAATCTGAGTTAGGCTAGGAGGCTCACCTGTCTCTGCCTTCTGACTCTCAGAAGGACAGATAGGTCAAGATGCTCACCCTGCCTTCCTGTGGGCTCTGAGGATCGGAATTCTGGTCCTCATGCCTGCAGCTCGAATCAGAGCTCGTACCGCCCGGCCACCTTCCCCAGCTCCCCCAAGCCTCAACCTCAATGCTCCTCACTTGGAGGCCTTCCTTGGGGCCTGCTCTGTGCCGCTGCCCACCTCTAGCATGAGGAGACATCTGTGCTGATCCCCACAGCAGCTCCAGGCTCTGTACGAACCGGACACTCAATAAACCCACCAGGAAGACAGGGAGGAAGAGAAACGCTCATTGCCCATCAGAACCTGGCTTCCCCTCCCCAACCCTCACTCTACCTATGAGAGCTGAGGGAGGACTCAGAGGGGAGGCAGCTCTTATGTGGGTTCTCACAGATGGGGGCAGGAAGGTAGGGAATGAAAAAGAAGGCACTGGGAGGGGCCTACACGGCAGACACTTTGTCAGTAAGAAGGCCTTTTCCTGCGTTCTTCCTCTTTAAAAAACAAAAGCAAACAAACAAACTCCAGGATCTCATGTAGCCCAGGCTGGCCTCCTTGTCCCTATCCAGCTGAAGATCACCTCGACCTGATTCATCCACACCTGTGTAAGGGATTCCACACCACACCTGCTGTATTTGGTGCTGGGGAATCAAACTCAGGGCTCAGTGCATGCTGGGTAAGCACTCTCCCAGTTAGCCATCCTTCCAACCCCTGGGAGATATACACTCATCTGTCTCACACCGGGTCTCAAATAGGTTCCCTGTGCCCGGGGGGCCCTCTGGGTGCTGTGGCTGGGTGTAGCGAAGCAGCAGCCTCTCTTCCCACTCATAGACTCTGTGCTCAGAATGGGGACTCTGGGAGTCACCGCAGGTGGGCGGGGCATCCAGTAGACCAGCTGGTGGGTCAGCCACTGCTGGCTCCCACACAGGAGAGGTGAGAGCTGGTGTTAGCTTGAGAGGACCCAGCGAGTACAATGGGTCAGGCTGTCGGGAAGGAAGTGCAGAGCCAGCCGATAAGTCTTCAGCGTTGCCACAGTGAGAAGGGACGGAGAGTGATGGCTGCCTTGGGGATGTCCCAGCTGGGCTGACATGTGCCATAGCACCTGAAAGTGGTGGTAACTGTGTTTGTCAAGGGTCTGTGAATTCGCTTGTGAGTGTTCCCTCCGTGGGCATGTGCACAGGATATCACAGAGCAGAGTGCTCTCCTCATAAAGGCCCATACTCTGCTCATCCTTCCGATGATTGCCAGGACTTGCTGTATTTAAGCCAAGCATTCGGTCCTCAGCAAGACAGAAAGAAAATTGAACGATTTGCGCTGGGGACACTATGTCCAGCCCTGATGTACGAGAGTGTGTCGTACTCTGTGGTTACAAAGCATCAGAAACAATGATGAAGGACTTTGGCCACAGAGAGGGCTCGCTCCTTTGAGAAGCATCCACGCTGGGAGTCGGTGAATTGCTGTGTGGCTTTGCCTTTGTTGCCAGCCCTCTCTGGGCTTGGTGTCCTTTCTCGGGAGAGAGTGGTACGGAGCAATATGGCCAGTAGAGGCAGACCCACAGGAGTAAGCTGTCTGGCGCTCCCCCCCTACCCTCATCTTTCCACCCAGGCTTCGGGTAGAGCCGTGGGTGCAGGGCTTTTCTGGTCACACCACAGGGTGGACCACTGGTCATGGTACAATCTATCCAGAACTGCATGACCTGCCACGGTCAATTTGCTGAGTTCCTGCATCGCCTCACAGTGGCCAGTGGGGAAGATATGTCTGGGCCCATTTCGCAGGGAAGGACACTGAAGCACAGTTTCCTTCCTGGACCTCTCCAGAAAGGAGAGATGGGGCTGAAGATGGTCCAACATGGCGCCTGGCTGATGGTACTGATGCTGTGAGCCAGAGGCAATAGGAAGTCTCTGGACCTGGCCCATATCAGCCAGGGATCTGGGCCCTGCCCATTGTGCTGGATAAGCAAACCCTGCAGGGGCTCTGCTTGCCCAAAGCTCAATCCCTGGGCTCCCTTCCCCCCGGCCGCTGGAGAGCTGGATGCCCCCACATCAACCCTCATAAGGGACTGTAGCAACCGAAGAGCCTAATCAGCCAGGCCTGGTGTGGTCTGATAAGCAAGAGTCGCCCACATGCCGGAGAAGCTGGGTGTGAGCGAGTGAGTAGCTGAGATCTGATTGCAAGCTGCCCACCCTGCCTTGAACTCATCACTAGAAGCCTGCCATTTCAATGGTCATGAGGGGGGGGGATGCACCAGGCCGTATCCCACTGCTCTGGAGACCGGCTACCCTTTGGTTTCCCTGCAGAGAACCACTTGCCTCCAGTTCCTGGGTCAACCCAGCACAAGCCCTGCCCTTCATCCCAAGGATTTGCCTGGCTCCTGTGTCCTCACCGTTCTTGGTGAGCCTATGAAGACTTCAGGCCAGGGTAGGTCCCTTCCTTGACAGAATGGTAATACCGGTGAGCTGGCACTTGGGGATGTGGGGTTCTATGCGGGAATGCCCTTGAGAGAGACCCAGAATGAAAGTCTGTGAGACTAGAGCAGATATCACTTTATCAACAGAAGATGCTGAAATGAAGGGTGCGGCACGCGCCAACGATGAGTCTGAAGGCAGACATTACATGCTCCACACAGAGTAACAGGAGGGCTGGGGATCTGGCTCGGCTGGTAATGCCTGCCTAGATGATGAGGTCCTCACACTGATCCCACCATGGCATAAAGCCTTCAGTCTGAAACTTGGGGGACAGAGACAGGAGAAGGTAGAGTCATCCCTAGCTACACAGTGAGTTCAAAGCCAGTCTTGAACCCAAAATAGGAGCAGGCAAGTAGCCCTGTGGGTAGGCCCTAGGTTCAATCCCCAGCATCACATAAACCTGAGCAGAGTGGTATATGCGTGTAATCCTCGAAGGTGGAGGCAGGTGTGTGTGTGTGTTTGTATGGTTTGTGTGTTTGCATGTGTGTGTTTATATATGTGTTTGCGTGTGTGTATTTGTGTGTGTGTCTGAGAGAGAGAGAGAGAGAGAGAGAGAGAGAGAGAGAGAGAGAGAGAGAGAGAGAAGTTCAAGGCCATCCCTGGCTTCACATCAAGTTTAGAGGCAGCCCAGAGTCTAAGAAAGAAAACTCATGTGACCTTTTGAGCAAGAAAGACATGTTAGACTTGTCACCCAAGGCAGGATTCGTGGCAGGGGAAAAAAAGTGATAAACTGGACTTCAAATGAAAAGCTCTGTTGTGTGAAACAATGATCCTCACTTCATAATAAGAGCGCTGGAGACTCACGGTAGCCAGAGCAGAGCAGTTTGTTTTACAACCTGGAAAAATCCAGAATCAACCAAGAGAAAAGGGAAAGAGGCTGGTGTGCAGATCTGGTGCCAAACAGTGTGTATTGTTTGTTTGTTGTTTTGCTTTCTTTATAGCCCATTTCCTACTCTCTGACCTCCTCATTGGCTGTGGTTCACTCTTCCTGGGGCTTCATATAGTCACCACAGACACAAAGACTTGCCTGGTGTACATCCGGGAGCCTGAGATTCCCTCCCTTTCTGATACACGGGCTCAGTAACTTTTCAACCCTAGGATGAGTTGGGAACGCTAGACAAGCAGGCCCCATCCTCCAGTGAGACAAGATGGAAGACTCGTGCCTCCTGCTTCTTTGTGATTCTCCAAAGAGCTCTAAACACACCTCCCAGTGAGAATGGACCAGAAGGATTTATTCCTTACATCTGGATGCTGCCAAGAGGATGGACAAGCCACAGGCTGGGAGGCTGTCTGTGTAAGGGAGGATCTTGGAGAGCTCTCCTGCCCTAAGACAGGAGGAAATCTGGGAACACCAAAGGAAGCAACTTTCTATCTCTCGTCTTCGCCATCTTAGGACTCTTACTTGGTTCTAACTGGGTGAGTTGCTTCCTTCCACAGACTCTGCTCAAAGCCATTCTTACTGTGGGGCCTGCACACACCTGGAGTCCCAGCACCCAGGAAGCTTCAGCAAGAGGATCCCGAGTTCGAGGTCAGCCTCAGATGACAATTTTATGCTACAAAGGTACCTAGAACTCTGTACCTGCAAGTGAACTGGCACCAGGCACAGTCAAGTGACCAGATTCCTTGACCCCTTCAACCGTACACATCCATGACAGCTCACCTGGGTCAGTGAGTCTCAACCCGGGACGACCCTCCACACATCATGGCGTTGCAAGGTGGCAGTCTCTATGGCTGGCACTCCAGTGCTCCTCCCGGCTGGCTTTGGTACTGTGTACCCCATACCTTCACTTTGTAGCCCAGGAGGACCTTGAACTCCAGGCAATGCTCCTGCCTCAGCTTCCCCAAGTGCTGGGATTGGAGATATATACACCACCACACCCAGCTAAACATCTCTTTCTTTGTCTGCACATAGAGAGAGTTTAGGCCAAAGCATTTGACATGTCTTCAAAATGTCAATGAACCACTTGGGAAATAGAAAACTGATTTAACGGTTTTCCCCAGGTCTTACTCAATTATGAATTTAATATTCTTGACATTTTCCTTTACTTCAAAGCAGCCTCAGAGCCTCTCGAGCCTGGAGAGAGGATGTCAGAAGCATGGGTGTTGTCACAAAGGTGCGCAAAAGGCACAGCGCCTCTTCCTTGGCAGGGTCCCCACTTTTGAACTGGAAAGGATGAAAACAGGTAAAGGCCAGAAGTCATGACAATTTCTTATGGCCCTGTCTGTGTGGGGACTGTGGTCACACGGTCCAGGCTGCTCTGTCACGGATGCCTTGTAACTGTGGCTGGATGGCACGTTTCTAAAGGCCTCAGTTCTTTCACCTGTAGAATGGGGTACCAGCTCCTTCGTGAGGAGGCTCTCTAATACTTAGTGAGCGGTAGTCATGGGGATAGCTAATTCTGTCAGAATCACCTAGGAAATAAAAGATTAATCCTGATATTCCACCTGAGATCCAATCCTGAGACTGGATTGAGAAAATCCAATTTCACCATTTTGGGACAATTTTTTATTAAATTGGTCCAAAGCTTTATTAAATATTAAATACTAACTAAGAGAAGGACTTTGGTCAAGACTACTCTCTGCAATTTCCCAGCTGAATGGCTCTGAGATACGTGGTGGTGGTGGTGGTGGTGGTGGTGGTGGTTGTGGTTACAAAGAGAAAATAATAGGCCAACGTACTTTCCCAGGAGGCTTTTGTTATCAAGAACTACAACTCCCAGCATTCCGGGAGGTTACCTGTTCCTTCGGCAGGTAAGGCTTACAAGTTAATTCTGGGTATTATCCTACTGGCATGTGTTTCAGGGGTTTCCAGATGGGGTTCATTGAGGTTGGAGGATCTACCCTAGACATGAGTAACACTAGTACTCGGATGGGGTCGTGAATGAAAACGGGAAACACCCTGGACAGCACTCCTCCTGTCTCTCAGCTTCCTGATTATGACCAAGCATGTCACACTCCAGCCACCTTGCCTTTCCTGCTATGATGGCCTAGCCTCTGCAGCAGTGGGTCAAGATAATGCCTTGCCTCCTGGAGTTGCTTGTGCCACCTATTTTAACACAGCAACAAGACAAGGAACTATTGTGCCTACTAACATCCGGCCACACTAACAGTAAGACTAGAGCCCCACTGTGAGCCAGCCAGAACACTGCTGGGGTCATGCTGGGGTCATATTGAATTACATCACAGACTGATGCCAAGCAGGCCTGGTCGTGAAGGGGGATGTACGTCTGTAGCACAGACATAAGGGAGACGGATTGCGGACCTACAACAACGGTTCTCAGCCTTCCTAATGTTTTCACCCTGTACTATAGTTGCTCGTCTAATGGCGACCGCCCCCCAGTCATAAAATTATTTTTGTTGTTACTTCATAATTGCGCTTTTGCTACTTTTATGAATCACGATGTAGATCTTTTTGGAGACGGACGTTTGCCAAAGGGTCACGACCTGCAGGTTGAGAACCACTTTTCTAGAATGTTCCATGTCTTACGGAAGTTCTGAGGCCTTCCAGCACCGCCTCAGTCTCTGTACCAGTGGAAGAGAAGGGCAGAAGTCCTGTTGGAGCCCAGAACTACATGATACCAGACAGATTCCTGGTGGCACTCTCTAGGAACTGTCCCTAAGCCTTCCAGAGATATCTGAGACCTGGAACAGATGGTCTGCATTCTTGCCCTGTCCTGGGTTTATGGAGGGTTGGAGGGAGGTGGTCCCTGGGAATTGTGAAGGAAACGTGACACTGGCCCTGCATGGAGCACCAGAGTCAAGGCCTAAGTGAACATTAGCCCCTTTGCAGCCTGGGCTGCCAAGCCTGGGTGTACTGTCTCACCGCCCTGGCCTTTGCTTTCCTGGCTGAGGAAGAACAGGAGACTGGAATGCTTACTACGGTGCCTGAGATATGGCAGCCTCAGTCAGAGCCACACACTTCGATGGCCGCTCTGGGTATTAGCCAAGGACAACCAGAGCAAGCCTGAGGCCTCAAGAGCAACTGGTTGACAAACTATGCTGCCCATCTCTCTCTCTCTCTCTCTCTCTCTCTCTCTCTCTCTCTCTCACACACACACACACACACACACACACACATTTCCTTTGGAACCAGCCCCACAGTTGCCCAGTTTTGTCCCAGGCCAAACTCTTAGAGACATCAGAAAATTATCCATCCAGGCCCTGATGTCTTGGGCTAGAGAACAGGCCAGGGGGAAGGGGGCGGGACTTGGGGAGTGACAGGCCAACCTCCTCTGGTCTCCCTGGAGATGTCACAGGCTTAGCAGGGGCTGCTTGACACATGTCGGATAAAATAAAAGAAAATAAATAACAATGTTTATAAGAAGATTAGCAGGAAGGCAGGAAAATTTCTCTGGGGAGCCCTTGGCTGCATCTGGAAGTGACAGCCCCATCACCTTATCAGAGTCATAATGAGGTGCCAGGATTTGGGGTCATTAAAAATCCTCTCTGGATGGGCGGCTCTCTCTCCATCGCCTTTGATGGAGGCCTGGTGGCTGCTGGGTCCCTTCCCCCACCGCCATCACACCCCCTTGGCTGTCCCCTGCTTGCCTGGATGCAGAGGTGAGATGTTGATGCCTAGCTCAGCGGAAGTAATGCAGCAGGACATCCCAATTTGTGCCTGGGTCCCCGCAGGCACAGAGCCCTTCTCCCAGTGTGGATTAGCTCTGTTTTATCTGGGCTCCTTCAGTGGTAAAGTGGGGGTAGGGGAATCTGCCGGCAGTGTGTGTGTGTGTGTGTGTGTGTGTGTGTGTGTGTATGTGTGTGTGACTCCAGGCTGTACTGTCCAGAGGAGCTGGCCCTGCAGCCCAGGCAAGACCAGGCTTGGAAACTGAGGTCTGGAAGGAAGGCTGGGCAGAGACTGACAAGTGTGGGGGCGGAGCCAGTCTTTGACCTGGGCGGAACATTCACAGCCCTGCATTGAAGGGTTTGTGGGTCTGTGATCGGGTGGAGGGAATAAAGCAGACGTGTGTGGTGGGACCATTGAAGGCAGTGAGGGCCTGTCACCAGGGCAGACACTGGGTGACCTGAGAAGTCAGGTCAACAAGAGCGGACAGATTTACAGGCCAAGGTCCACAAGTGGATATCTGTCACACACATCCCTCCCTCCTGACTAGACACCCTGAGCCCTCTCCATCCCCACTGCTATTATGAAGAAAGCACTCCGTTCCCCTGGTCCCAAAGCTTATCTTCCAGGCACTCCAAGCATACTTGTGGTCTATCGACTTTTCTCCGCCTCTCACTGGTCGCGTGTCCCTTGAGGGATAAGTTTGAGCAGGGAGGATTATTACTAAGCAAGAAACTGAGGCCGGCAGCAGCCCTATAGGAAAGTCCGCTCAAAGCACCACTGGTCCACACCATGTCTTTATGTTCTGGGCAGATTCATTCCCATCCTGGAAAGCCCTGTGGCTGGCAGTTCAGTGAGGCTGAATTCATTTCCTAGTTGTTCCTCAACCAAGCCCTGTTCCCTATTCAGTATACGGATCTGCCCGATTGAATGTCATAGCCCTGTTGTTGCGTCTGACTGCTTGGGGGTATCCGGAAGGTCTTTTTCAGCCGATGAAGGCCCACTGGTAAAATGGTAACTGCCAGCCATCCCCATGACTAGGCTACGCTGAGGAAGGAAAGGGCCAGCTCTGTCTACAAGCAGGAAAGGCAATGATGAGAGGATGAGGTCGTACCCACCCACTGCAGGTGTCCCCTCTCAAGGCCGTGCCTCTTCCAGCCTCTGAAGTTTCTGATTCTCTCTAGGCTGATTCTATGGGAAAGGACCTTACATCGTACGACAGCCTTGGCTCCATCTCCCCTCTGGAGGAGTCAGGGTCAGGGAGCAGTCAAGTGGACCGAGTACGACCGATCCCAACTCAGGGCTAAAGCCAGGATTCAAGCGTTCTCCATTGCTCCAGGGACCCCTCACCAGTAAGGGCTACGAAAGAAGGTCTCTGCGTGGCACTGCTGCCCACATAGCAGGGCCTCTGTGCTCTGGACAGGGATGGACAGACTCCTGTTTGTTCAAGTCACCATGGGACTTTGATGTCTGAGGTTCGGGCAGAGCCCAAGAAGAGAGGCCCCTCTGGATGAGGCTATGGCTTGGACTCTTACCATAGAGGCTTTGTGGCCTTTCTGTGACCATCAAAGACCCTCTGGGCATCAGATCTGCACCTCAGATCAATGCACAGCTGCAGCAATAGTTCAACTTCAGAGAGCCTCTGTGCCTAGTTCTTACCTCGGTCCCGCCTGAGCACCGGAGTCCAGGACTTCCTGGCTCAAACCTGGGTCTCAGATGCAAGGCGGGAGCAGCACCTGGGGGTCAGAACAGTCAGGGGTGCTTACAGAATCCCAGGTCAGGACAGGACCTACAGCTGCACTTGAGCTGGGCACTAGGGCCTCTGTTGAATATCCTGTCCCATCGAAGACCAGCTATGGGGCTTGCTGAGAGGAGGACTCTAGGAGCGCAGGGTGGAGTTTTGTCTTTGCAGCTGTGACACCCAATACCTGGGGCCCCTGTGGCTTTCAGTTCTGGTTCTGGGCTCTGTGCCGGCTCCCATGGCCATGAGGTGTTTCTGTGTCACACTTACTGGCGGTGACAGAAGACCGGATTTAGCACATAATTTACTTCTGAAAAAAAACCAAAAACAAAAACAGTCGATTCAAGGCCACCCCTTGCATGCTGTCTCCCTCAACTGTTTGCTTCCAGTGTTAACGCAAGAGCTCCTGATAATAGCAATAATAAATAATAGTGAGTATTTATGGGGCGTGTCCTCCATGCCAGGCACTGCTGGGTGCTCTATTTGTAGCACCCTGCTGGAAGCCAGGAACACTGTTAACCCACTCTTCAGAAGGAAGCCCCAAGTCTCAGAGACATCACTGCTCCTGGGCTGGCTTGCACCAGATCTGGAAGACTTCATTGCTCTTGGCAGCTGAGTGAAGCTTTGCCACCGTCTCCCGGGGCTAGCCTGGGCTATAGTGGGAGGTCCAGTGGGTCTTGACTGTGGGAATGAGTAGGCTGGCCATTGTTACTGATAGTCCCTCCTCCCCAGAGCCTGTCCCTTAGGGAGCCCCTCCCACATTGCTTCTTCGCTGGTGGCTCTGCAATGAGTCACTTCCTGCACTTTGATATCTGCCCGGGGGGGGGGGGGGTGGGGGGGGGAAAGGCCAGATGACGCGGTCTATATTATTGGAGGAGCCAGAACTCATTAGCTTATACAACATCTGAGCTGGCAGGGCAGAGGTGGGTGGGGTGGACCCAGAAGCTCCTGTGTAGACATTGTTCTGGCCACCCCCAGACAGAGCTCCCCAAAACTCCTTCATCATTCATGAGCCCCTGGAATTACTTGTTTTGATTGCTGTGGAGGACCGGGGTCCGGGTTGGGGGGGAAACTGAGGCTGGCCTCCTTGTGGCCCAGGACCTCTTCCTCTGTTTCAGAACTGATCTGATCCTGAACCCTTCTTTGAGGTCAGGGAGGGGAGAGAGGAAAGAAAAGAGCTAGCTCCAGGAAGCATTTGTGGGTTGGTTTCCCTCCCTCCCTCCTCCCTCCTTCCCTCCACCTCTCAACAAAGCAAAACATTTCTGTAGGCAAATGAGCTGGGGAGGAAAAAGAAGTCACTGCTGGAGACCAGCATGATTAATGGCCAAGGAAATGAGTGACCAGCAAGACCAGGGCTGAGGGAAGCGGGACAATTGAGCCTGAGCACGCGATGCGATGCGACGCATAGCTAAGCATCTGAGGGGTGTGGCCAGGCTGGGGGACTGAGGCTGAGGTCCCACTGAGCACACGCTTCCTTCCATCCCAGGGAGGAGACTGACCGATAAGAGCAAAAACTCAGATGCTGGGGGTATCAGGCACAGGGAAGCAGTCAGGACGGCCTGCAGGGGACCAGGGGATGGGGACATGCTCCTCCCAAGCAGGTATCAACCATGAGCTCTCTCACATGTCCTCTGCCGTCTTCTACCACGCGCTGTCTAGGACAAAGGGTAAGAGGGAGATCACCCCACAGCCCCTAAGATCTGTGACTTTATCATCTCATCTGGTGTTGCCCCACCCAGCACAATCAAGTTAGCCAAACCCTTCCCTTCCCCCCAGCTAGGTTATGCTCATAGGTTATATTAAAGGGGACATGCCTGGTCCTGGGTCTGAGTGATGGTATCTATGCCTCCCAAATGCCAGGACCTACAGGCTTATAATCAGGGGCCAGACAACGGCTGTGCTGGGTCCCTAGTCATATAATGTGTATTTGTGTTGGATTGACAGAAACTACTAATTCTTGTCAAGGGTCCTAGTATATCTTAGACTGAAGGCTGGTTGGATGCTCAGCCTGCCCCCATCCCCATAACAGAACCTCCTATCTCCCTGACCAGTCCTTCCCTGGCCTTGGGGATGGCATCTGTCTAATGGGCACTTGCTATGAGTCCCCTTTACAGGTGACTGCAGTCTTGACCTCCGCCAGTAGCCACGCCCCATCACCCAGGCACAGTGGAGCTTTCTCCAATCCAAGAGGTTCCCTGACCAACACAGGGTTAAGTCCAGCGGCCCCTCCCTCCCTCCCTCTCATGTGAGCTCTTTCCCATGTGACAAAAGGCCCTGGGCTAAGAATGGGCTGGGTGGCTGCTTCTGGATCTGCCCGGTTTTCTGTGTCTACCACCCTAGGTGCCCCAAGTTAGGGTCCTATGGCTTCTTTCCTATGGCTGAGCCCCTAAAACCTGTTTCTGAGCTGCAGATAGAGCCCAAGAAGAGAGGCCACTCTGGATGAGGCTGTGCCTTGGACTGTTTCCACAGAGTCTCTTTCCATGTGGCCCCTCTGTGATAATCAAAGACCCTTGGGGCATCAGATCTGCACCTCAAACCAACTGCACAGCTGCAGCATTTGAGAGGGGGAGGGGAGAGGCCTCAGGCCCCAGGGCTGCTCCGTTGGAGAGCCAAGATTTGATGCAGGGCCTGGGTTCACTTACAGAGCCCACCCAAACCCCTTCTCCATCTTCTTCCACCTTCCCATGATCCTTTTCTGTTTTACCCAAGCCTCAGTCTTTGACCATTACACACCTAAACTGAGGCACAGATTGGTTAAAAATAACTCATGACGGTTTGCCCAGCTGTAAGGGGCCTATCGGTAACTAGAGCCTGCATTCTTAGCTGTCCGGAATACATCCCACTGCCACAAATCGACCCTCTTCTGCAAGCTGTCAGTCAAACACCCCTCCCACTTCCAGAGCTTAGGCCAAAGGTAAGAAGTACCATGACCTCCATCAGCAATGTGAGTGGGCACACCCTGCCAGAGCCTGGTTCCCCTGTCCCCTAGCCTCCCCGGGGAGTGGGGGGTGGGGGCTGGGGGGCGTGGCTCACGTGTCTGCTGCCCCCCACCCCTGGCCTGCTTTGCTGCTGAGGGTTCAGCTTTGACTCCCAGCGCCCCAGCTTTAGGTCGGCACCATTCCAAGTCCTTTTATTAATTCTCTCACTGCAGCGAGAGCACTTTAATTAGCCTGGCCGATTTATCTATATAAATACAAACGATGGATGGCGGCTGGTGCTCCGCAGTGGGGCGGGGAAGTGAAAGGGGAGCCGGACCAGCGGGTTGCCTAGGGCAGAGGAAGTGACAACGGAGCCTTCCCAGCAACCAAAAATATGACTTTAATATCACCGTGTGCATGTGTGCGGGCGGGCGGGCGGGCGGGCGCGTTCTGAGAAGTGCTGTCGCTCTGTGGTGAGGACGTACATGGCTTCAGAGCTGAGGTCCCAGAAAGCCCTAGTCTCTTCTTTTGGAAACCACATCCCTACTGATCGAGAGCGCCCTTCCTTAGGGTGGCAAGGGACAGGTGACAAAGTGACCCTGTTCCAAAGTTGCCTCTGGATTCCGGGACTCAGGCAGGAAACCAGGTGACCACTGTCTTGCTTACATGGACCTCAAAGGTCAAAACCACTTCTCTAAGCACTCGAAGTGTCTGGAGAGGGACAAGTGGGAGTGTAGACTCTACAACTGACTGTCTCACTCTGCCGTGTCCAGGTATGCCTCTAAGGGTAAGTTCTTTTTCTACGTCATGCCTTAGCTTACCCCTCTGTAATATGGGAGCATCACGGGTTGCACCGATCTCCCAGGCGCCAGTGTCTAAATGGACATGTGGGGGGCCCCATGACACCTCCTCCAAACCTCGCAGATGTCTGGTGATGTCCAGCAGAGCTGTCACTCAGGCTGGGGCTGAGACTGCGGTGGAAGGTGATGCAGGAGCAACAGCTTGCTTATGTCAGCTGCTGGCTTGTCATCACCGTGCCTAAGCCTCCTGCAGGCACGTCCTCTTTACCTCTTACTCTGTAAACTGGTCCGGTGAGCTGCCTGTCTAGCTGGGGACATGTGTGACAAGGGCCTGGTGATGGGCAGGTACGTATGGAGGGAGACTGTTAGTGGGGGATGCAGACAGGGAGGCTGCTGGTGGGAATGGAAGCCAGGACAGCTGTCTGAAGACAGGGCCCTCAGTAGCCGACAGCTCCTTCCCCAAACTTGAACCCCCAGCGTCTCTCCTCAGCTCCTCTTGCCAGACCGCAGGTTATCTTCGGAGTGAGCCGTGTTCTTGTCATAGGTACCAGACAAGCAGCCCAGAGACAAAGATCAGAGAGGATTTCTAAAGTGAGGCACCAGGAAGCAGAGATAGGATATGAGGCAGAGTCCCTTCTTGTTTTAGAAATTGCACTACTTAACACTGCTAATGGGTATACACATGTGCACACATACACATATACACACTCATACCACACACACACACATACATACACTACACAAACACACAGTTACACACACCACACAATACACAGACACACATAACACATACAACAACAGCACACACACACCACACATATACACACACCATACCATACACAGACACATACCACACCAAACATACATAGAACACACATACAACACCACACACACATAAAGCATCATATCACAAACACATCACACCATACACATACCATACATACACATATTCACACACATACCACACATATACATAGAACACACAAACACCATGCATACACATAAACCTTACACACACAACACACATACACCACACGCATTAGACCACACACACAAAACACACTTTACACATAACGCACCATACCTGACACCACACCACACACACACACACACACACAGCACACATCCACCACATCACACACACATACACACACACACACCATAAACACACCACACACACAATACACACAATACTCATAATAAACATACAACACACATCCAATACTACAGCACACACACGAACCATATACACACCACACACACGTACTGCACACACATCAGACCACACACACAACACATACCGTACATGTAATACACGCACACACAAACACCACATCACACCATACATACAGACACACCACACACATGACACACACATCACCCACATACCACACCACACACAAACTACATACACACCCCACATCATACTTTCCCCAGGCACACACCACAGTAAGGCGGTAGGACAGGCACTTTGCTGCTGTAAATTCCATGCAGTAGCAAAAGCCAGGGTAACAGTGGTCCTCATGGAGTGTCCTCACGTGTGTACAGAGGGACCTTACCTTCCTCCCTGAGCATCCTAAGGACTGGGCAGCCGCAGCCTAGTGGTTGCGACCCCAGAACTCTCTCATTGTTTCCCCGTAGGGATCCGGACCCAGTGCCTATGGTGTTCAACTGTGCGCTGCTGCTGGAGATGCCCACAGCCTCCAGGCTGCCAGTTCCCTTCTACCAGGCTGCCATGTTTGCCTGAGGCTGGGCCCGCGGGGACAGAGGATTCAACCCATCCCTGTGGCTCTCTGCATACAACAGGTTGGGCCGATTAACTGCCCTGATTCCATCTCAGGCCACTCACTCTCCATTCTGGCTTCTGTGGCCTCGGTGTCTCTGTAGCCTTTGAGGTAAAGGGGTGACCTGTGCTCTTTCTCCTTCTCCTGAGCCTCTGTGTGCAGGAGGCAGGGTTGCCTGGGAAACATCCGAAGCCAGGATGCAGACCTGGTTGATACCCTGTTGCCTCCTACGTGAGCTGGATCAAGCTCAGCCCTGCTCTAGGGGCTCGCCCATCCCAGGAGGAGCCTTCCAGCTCAGCCCCGCAGGGCTGCAAGCAGAACCTCCGAGAAACAAAGAGGGAAAAAAGCTAAAACCGCTGGCTTGGATTGACAAGCTCGAAGGAGCCGATCGGCTGGGGCAGACTCGCCTAAGAGACATCTGATTTCTCCTGAAGCTCCTGAGAAAGAACGACATGGGTCAAGACTCTGACACCGCGAGGGAGGGCAGCTGACCTACCTAGTTTCATATCGGTGAGACTCCTTTCTGGTCAGTCTGCCAGGGTAGAGGGGACATGTGCTCTTCCCCCATCACAAGGACCTGATAGGGCTAAACCACCCCATGTCCTGCTGAGTAGGTTTCACATCAGGTGTACTCTCCTGCCAAGCTGTCCCTGACACCCTGATTAGGAGTGGCTGCCCTGTCCGCGCCCCAAGCTCCCCACCACCCAAGCTTTCCCTTGTCTTTTGGTATCTGAGACTTGTCTGCCAGAGCCTAATGATGGCGCCTCCTTCCTCCAGCTGGGATAGACCCTGCCCACTAGATCCCTGCTATAGCCTGGCACCCGGCACCCTAGGGAGCTTCTCTATGAGGATCTATGGGATGGGCCCCTGAAAAGATAGCCACCGTCTAGCCCGCAGTGAAGGCCGGCTGGTTGGCTGACAGCCAGAGCATCCTGGGAAACAAGTTGGACTTGTTGGGGGCCAGAGACCAGGTGCTGGTGCTCCCTGTTTGTCAACCTAGTGATCCACCGAGTCCTAAGTCAATAGTGGAGCCAGGTGGGGTCAGTCTGAGGAAGACTCTGCGTCAGATGTGACTCTGGGACAATGGAAAGAAATGAAGGTTACAGGAAGAAGCATCGGGGGATAGGAAAGACGCGAGGGACCGTCACTCATCAGCAGGATGGGGTCCATCAAGCTGTCATTCTGGAGCCAGCTCATCTTTCCTGTTGTCTGTCAGCAAAGCAAGGCTAGGAAAACCCCTCCATCCCGGCCAGAGGCCTCTACCTGGAAACCCAGGCTGGCGAGTGCCTTCGCCCTTTGCCCCTCATTGTGCCTGGGCCGGAAGAGGAGGCACACGGAGAGACAGGGACTTGCCCAAGGTCACAGAACAGAAGTGCCCAGTCCCCAGGTGTCCCCGCACCCTGAGAAAGGGTCTCTCCGTGTTCTGCCCAACCCAAGAATGATGTATCAGCATGCCAGCAGCGGCCCTGCTTTCCAGCAGCCTAGCAGAGCCTCGCCCGGGTGTCACATCTATTTCTGGGCTTGCTGTCCAGGGCCTGGGGTCTGAGTGTCAGAACCTAAAAATAAAAAGACAGATTGTCCTCATTGGCTGTAATTACCGCCTAAAAAGACTGGTGTGGAGAAAGAATGAGAGGGGAAAAATTCCCTAAGTGGAGCATCAGTCACAGGCGGACAGACACCAGGAAGGAGGGATTCTGGGCACACCAGGGGCCTCCCACCCCCAACCCCCCACCTCACTGAGGAAGCAGGTCCTGCCATAGCCTCTGGTCTCTGTGAGTTAGAGACAGACAAGCCATGTTGGGGAAGCAGGGTCCATTCAGCTGTCCAAACTATAACCATCCAAAAAACCCAGCCTTCCCTTCTAACTCCGTTCTCTTGTCTGTGTGATGAAACTACCGATTTCCTAAACAGACAGGTACCGGATGCCCTCTGTATGCAGGTGGCTCTAGTGCTCTGTCTGTGGAAGGCACATTCGGGCAGAGGGGTGCAGTGGGATGGAGTCAGTCAGGAGGAGAGAACGGTATGTGACTGGAGGAAGTTCCACAGATGAGTGGGAGGTGGGGTGGGGTGGGGTGGGGACAGATCTGATGGGGGGAACCCATGCTCAGGAAGGAGGCGAGGATGCTCAGTCACCCCAGAAGGAAAGTCCCTGTGTCTGGGGCCCTGGAGGCAAGCAGGGCGGTTTGGCACAGAGTTCTGGGGCCAGAGTCTATAGAGCCTCGTGGCTCTTGTGGAACGTCTGAATTTGATTCTGAAAATGATGGGAAGCCACCGGAAGGGTTAAGAATGGTCGTGTGAGACTTGGGGTGTGTGGTTCAGTCGATAAGAGTACCTGCCTAGTGTGCGTGAGGCTCTGGGCTCAGTCTCCAGCACGGTGCAAACAGGGCAAAGCAGTCCATGTTGATAAAGGGCAAGGCCATCCTCTACCTCAGAGTGAGTTTGAGTCCAGTGTGAGCTTTTAAAAAAAAAGGGATCAGAGGAAAGAATGGGGTCATAGGGTCCAACTGTAGCTTTAGGGTGGCCTCTCTCGCCATTATGTGACTAGAAATGGGGAGGGGGACTATTCTGACACCCAAGAGATGACTGGCCTGGATACAGAGTGGTGTTGTGATGAGACAGGGGAGAGAGAAAGACAAGTACCAAGGATAAACCCAAGTTGTCCAGACAGAGTGATGGGGTGTGTTCTGGGGTCTCTGAGGGAAGGCTGGTGTTTTGCCAAGCAGCAGGAGTGTGGCGCGTTCTGCTTTGCCTCGGCAATTTCAGCCACCTGCATGGTCTCAAGTCAAATGAAGACACTGGGTAGATGCGGGCAGCACTGTTCTCATGCTTTTTACACCCTGGAAGGTACAAAGTGACTCGTGATCGGCAGAAGCCAGACTCCGGGATCTTAGATTTGGATCGTTACCTGAGCTGGTAGCATCCAGTGCCGTCTGTCCATCCTCTCTCTGGATGCTGAGCTGTGGCGGTGAGTGAGGCGCAGCAGCCAGCTGGTCGCAAGAGGCGACGACCACCACTCATGCGTGCTGGGCAAGCATATTTTCAGCGCCATGCTCCCAGTCTGCCATATGATGTAAGTCGAAGAGCCCTGTGCTATCATGTGCTGTCAAAATGAACTTAGAGCCAGCTCCAGCCTCAGACACAACGAGAAGCCATTAGAGGGCTGTTCTCAAGACCACGGGGCCCAATGAGATGGTGGAAAAGAAAACAGGGCTGTATCTGCTGTCAGTGCATCCCCCAGCCATGTCCCCATCAAGTGCAAGTCTCCAGGTCCTGGCCTGTCTTGGGTTCCCCTTCTGCATCTGAGAGGATGTTCTGTCTTTCTTCCTCTCTTGAGACGGAGACAGGATTCAGTGGTGGAGAGAGGAGGAACCAGAGGAGGCAGTCCACACTCCTGTCACAGTGTGAGGCCCCACTCCTGTCACAGTGTGAGTCCACACTCCTGTCACAGTGTGAGTTCACACTCCTGGAGTTATGCTGGAGCCGCCTGGAGCCCTTGCCGTGTGCCTGGCATAGGAAAATCTCATGCCTTCTCTCCTCCTGGTCCCCACCTCCGGAGCCATGCAGTCCCACCTAGCTGGTACAGCGAGGCAAAGATCCGGGCTTTCTCTCGGAATTTAAGTCCTTGTTGCTGGCCATGGTTCTTAGACCCACTGACATTTATCAGCTGGTGCTGACACAGATTTGCTGCTCTGGGCTGTCATATGTCCCCAGAAGTGCCTGCTTGTCCTTAGTAGAGCCACAAGGCTTCTAGAGCTAAGGGAAGGTACCCTTAGCACATCTTAAAGAAGGGGCTGTGGCCCCAGGACCCCCAGATGCTCTCGTTTAGACAAGTTTCCCAGTGAAACATACCATGTAGATAGGTAACAGCAACAACGGCCACCTTACCCCACTCTGGTGTACTTAGTAGGCTCTCTGCACTCAACGTCTCACTTAATGTCCCCGGAACCCACCCTGTTATTAGCTGCATGCTACAGAATTGAGGCACCAGGAGGTTATAGCACCCGGTCTGACTACAGTTAGCAAACCCTTGGGTTCTTTGATCAATGTCTCATGCTGTCAGGGCTCTGGGAGCCTGAACGGGGGGGGGGGGCATTACTTTCCTCCTCAGTCCATTCTATTTGGAAGAGACTGTCTCATGCCAGCCTCGACACCAGCCCTGGGCTTATAATGGTGACTCAGACTCTAGGTCCCTAGAGTTTTGGGGGAGCATTAGAGTCCTGAGGCCAAGACTCTGTATGGTGGCAGTTAGAGAAGGAAGCCGGGGAATCTCTTCTGCTCACATTAGCTCACTGGTTAACCTTTAACTTGTCACTCCATGGGTCCTCCCCCTGTGCCCCTCCCACAGAAGCTGAGCTAATGGCCTGATGGCTGGGACAGGGCTTGTTAAGTGCTCTGTGTGCAAGAGGCCCCTATTAAAGCCATTATCTGTGGGCTGGCCAGAAGGCAGTCTGTGAGTGGACTTGGAGTGACCACAGATGGGCACCCCACTGAGGGCTGTGGTTACAAGAGAAGAGCAGCAGGCCCCCTCGTCCCCCCACTTCTCAAGCATCGCTCACCTTAGGGTCTGCCCTCTCTGACGGGGGCGGGGGGGGTGTCTCAGGTTAACCTCCCCAGGCTGCAGCCACAGTCCCACCAAAGCAGCCAAGCCCCTGCCGAGTGTCCGCTTGTCTTGTCCGTTCACTAATGTGCTCTAATGGGCCTATTTAGCGGCTCTGTCTGACTGTCACCTTGGCAGCTAATTGCTGATGCTTCTGCAGCTTCAACTACAATCAGCGCCTGGGAGGGTCTAGCCACCCTGTCCTTGGCCTCCCGATGCAGACCAGAACAACAGGGCCCCTTTAAGAGCAGGCAGCCTAGCCTCTCTGATCAGATCCTCCTGAGCCTGAGAGTTTAGGATAGACAGACAGACTCTCCCATGGGACATCTTCCCTAAGCTTCACAGAACCAGAGGGCCAGGCCTCTAGGCACAGTGAGAACCACAAGTTCATGGCTGCCCTATATTCAATGATACCACGCCATCCCCCAAAGACAGTGAGGGGACCGAATGAGACCCAGTCTGAGCGACTGAGTTAGGGAGGGTAGGCGAGGCCCCACATAGCTTCAGCTTACATGTTTGGACAAGAAGCAGACCAGGAACCTCAAAATCACCTGTCCCCAAGTGAACACATCATCTCTTCATCCAGAGTTTACAACATCACGTTCCAGGCCTCTGGACACTCAGGGCAGAATGCTGGGGTCCTTCGTAGCATCCTTCCCTAAGTCAGGTCCTTAGGGGCGCACCCTTGTAGTAGATGCTGGGACCCCGGTATCTTTCTTCTGGTTATTATGATAGGCATGGTTTTCTCAGCTACACACTCCTGCAATGCCACATGGTACCATCCAGACCCAAACGTGCAGCTATAACACACCCTTTGCCTTGTAAGCTGCACTGACACACACGGCCCTGGCACAGGCCCTCACCACCTTCACATGAATGCCAATGTCTCCCCAACCTCTCTCCAACTCCAGCCTCCCCTTGACAAATATCCACATGGCATACAGAGCCATGGAACTCTCTCGCAAGTATCAGCCCTGAGTATTACCTGCTGATCCGAGGAACTTAACCTACACATGGATGACTGAGGATGAAGTTCAGAGCCCCTCTGAGCTTGGAAGGTCCCACTGCTGCTGCTGACCTCTCTTCCTCCTCCTCCTCCTCCTCCTCCTCCTCCTCCTCCTCCTCCATCATCTCCTCCTCCCCTTCCTCCTCCTCTTCCTCCTCCTCCTCATCTCCTCCTCTTCCTCCTCCTCTTCTGCCTCCTCCTCATCTCCTCCTCTCCCTCCCCTTCCTCCTCCTCCCCTTCCTCCTCCTCCCCTTCCTCTTTCTCTATTATCTCCTCTTCTTCCTCTTCCTCCTCTTTCTCATCTTCTCCTCCTCCTCTTCCTCCATCATCTTCTCCTACTCTTCCTCCTCCTCCATCATCTCCTCCTCCTCCTCCTCCTCCTCCTCCTCCTCCTCCTCCTCCTCCTCCTCCTCCTCCTCCTCCCCTCTTTCTGCCTCTGCCTCGAGGCTCCAGCCCTTTTTTTCTCTGGACTATGCCTTTTCTCCCTGGCAGATCTTTGCATGTGCTATTTCCTTCCCTTTGAATGCTTGGGCTTTGGGGCTTTGTATTCAGGAAGACTGTGACACACAGTTAGAACCGGAGCAAGCCAGAACTGACAGTAACACTTGTCTGTTTAATGAACCGTGATTGCTGGATAAGGATGTAAAAAGAGGTGACAGACTGACAGGGTTCCAGCAGTGCCCGTTGCAGCTATGAAGACTCGGACAAGTGACCTCTGTGCACCCCTCTCCCCAGGTCAGATGAGAAAGCAGTGTTCCTCTTCTGGAGGGCTCGTGATGAAATAATGTGACCCGGGGCTTCTGACACTAAGGCGGAATAAGCAAGGCCCCTGTTGATGGCAGCTGTGAGAAGAATTGCCTGGCTGACCAGAGAAGCCATCCCTCTTTCTCTGCCTGGCAGATTCTTGTCCCAGCAGAATGGCTGGCTTTCCAGAAAGGTACCAGAGACCTGGGGAATGTTGCCTTCAGGCCATGAGTAAACAGGTAGGCTCTTCCTCAGTTGTATTGGTGGTGACTCTGAGGGTCAGTCCTGGGACTAATAGGTACCATGTGCTGATACCCTCTTCCTTCCTACAATATACACAGATTGGGGGGTCACTGTCAAGAAAGTGGTTTTTTTTTTTAACTCTTAGAGAGCTGCAGGGAGAGGCTAGCATACCCATTGACTGGACCAGGACCCTCTGAGATGGGCCAAGTTCTGCTAGAAACAGGGATGCTATTCCTGCCACCCACTCATCCCTGTGGCTGTGGTCTGGGCTCTGAGCAAGACTGAGGCTCTAAGTCTCATCCATCCATCACAAGTCTCACAGACCCAGAGACACTGAGAGCCTTGGTCCATCCTGCAGGGGCAGCCTGGTGTAGCTGTCTGAAGATCTGATCCAAATCTTTTTCCCCTGGGGAAGGGAGATAGCTAACCACCAGGGGTATCATGATTTCCCCAGATCATATACTACAAACGTCCTTTGCTCATCTGCTACCCAGTCTTTACATTCTGGGGCAAAAGTCATCCAACATGAAGCTTCTACTGGTTGGATCCTCATGCTCTATGGCTTAAAGCAGAATCAAGTTCATGTTCTTCCATCCGACGGTCTAACCAGAGCTCTGCTCTCTAAACCACATCTTTAGGTCTTAGTAGCCAGCCAAGCAAAGGACCACCCCAAGCAAGCTCATATGGCCTCCACATCCCTGTTTCTAGCTGAGCTTGAGCAGAATGTCTCTCCCCGCACCTTGGCCACTCCCTCTGGCTCACCTTTCCGCATGTTCCTCTGAGACAGATCCTGTCCTGTCATTCTTGAATTATTCATTTGCCCCGACTACATTAAGCTCTGCCAGCCTCTTGGCTCCTTCATTCTCCCTGGGGTGAGGCTGCAGCTAGGACCACAGGGAGCTGGGGCGGAGTCCTGCCCTGCAGACACCTCAACGGCCTGAAGCCTGACCTGACAAACCCTGCCCAGAGTAGGGGACCTGCTTGAGGTGTTTTTCTAGCTATGCCCAGGACACGTGATCTTCAGCCAGTCATGTGACTCTTACTGTCTCTTTCCTACTTTAAATGACCCAGAGATGATACACACAAATGCCTTATGATTCAGCAGAGGTCAAGTGAATGTCGTGGGGTCACAAAGCAGTGATTTAAAAAAAAAAGCAGAGGTTGTATCCTGATGCCTCCAAACCAGCCCTACCCATCAGTCCAGTCTCCTGGTCCTGACCATGTTAACAGGGTCAAGAAGCACTCCACAGCCTCTCTGAGATGATCTACAAGGGGGACCCTGTGTCACCTTGACTGGCTATTGTTCCCCAGGTTATTTGATACTGACAGTCAGGACTTTGAGTTCTGCAAACTCCAGGTCTCACTGGACTCTACAGTGACTAGCTGAGCTCTGAGCCTCTCTTGGATTCCCTATACTGGGAATATCTAGATTATGATTCCAAAGAGAGATGCCCTCAGGGAGTGCAGCTGGGATTCCTGGCTATGAGACTTGAGGAAGCCAATCAACTTGACAGGCAGTGTGGCAGGTAGAAAGTGCTAGAGCCTGGAGCTCCCAAATCCTGGAGTGTCACTCATCACGTGCCTTACCAACCATAGCAGAACTAACGTTCTAGTGCATGAAACTTGCTTACTCTCTACCCCAGACATTGTCTTGTATATTTCCTATTTCAAATTTATTTTATATGTTTGTGTCTGCTTGTGTTGCCCGTGTGTACCGTGTGCATGTTTGGTGCCTGTGGAGGCCAAAGAGTGCACTAGATCTCCTGGAACTGACATTACAGGCTGTGAGCTGCCGTGTCGATTCTGGAACAGAACCCAGGTCCTCTGGAAGAACAGCCAGTGCTCTTAACCACTGGTCCAATTCTCTAGCCTCCGTAATTTTAATGGCCAAGGAAACTGAGGCACAGAAAGATTTCTTTCCTTTTTTTTTTTCCTGTTCTGCTCACTTACTCAACATGACAGTCTTTGGAGCCTCAGTCAACCTGGCTGTAAAGCATATATTGTTGCTTCTTGCTTTTAGATTTTTGAGACAGGGCCTGACTGTATCGCTCAGGCTAGCTCGGTACTCCCAGAGTACTGGGATTCCAGGTGTGTAGCATCGCACCTAGCTTCAAAGCCCACACCACCATCGTGGTCCACTCCTCCTGGGATGAGTTGGTGCATCTCACTGGGTCCCCACTTCTCTTGTCAATAGCCAATAATGCTTCATCTTTTTAGCTTCTTCTGCAGAGAGATTCTGTTCAGAACACCATGGGACATTAATAAATGGAAGGTTGCTTTTGCCTTGAAAGCAGGAGGGAGCCTCTGCCTCCTCCAACAAAATGGCTTGAAGCCCTCAGGTGGCACCCCTGGGGGTGCTGGGAATGTGGATTCAGGTGGGTCTAGGGCTGGGGAAAATCATCTGTCTCTTGCTTTGGGCCCCTTTGGGATGACATCAGGTAAAGCCCATTTCTATGACATTCCTCGGGTCAGATTGCTGTAAATCCCATCAGAATCTACGGCGTGTAATGGCTTGTGAACTGTTGTCCATAATTCAGCCAGTGCCTGGGCTGCAGGCTCACTCACTGTTCCTTGTCCTCCTTCCCGGCAGCTCACACAAGTCCCTGGTAAAGTAATAAATCGGAATAAGGGGCACCCTGCTAACTAAATTTCACTTGTCAGCTTTAAGCTCTCACGCTGGGTGCTAAGTTCACAAACATCTTAAACTCTCTCTCTCTCTCTCTCTCTCTCTATATATATATATATATATATATATATATATATATATATATATATATGTGTGTGTGTGTGTGTGTACACACATATATGTATATATATATGTACACAGGCACACCATATATATGCTGTGTGTGACTGTGTATGTATGTGTGTATTTATATTATATATATATTAGTATTTATAAATACACCACCTTGTCAGTTCCCACCCCCTTATGTCAAGAACCTCATTTTTTCCAGCCCAATGTTGCTTTTATCAGCGGAAGTTTCCATTCTTGCCAGCATCCCTCTTCCCAAGGTAGGACTTACCCAGAGCTTAGCACAAGAATCCTCCCTGGGCAGAGTAGGGCTAATATTCTAATAATTTAAGAAGCAATACTTCCTGGTGCATTAGAACCTCAGAAAGGTCGATCTCTAGGAAGAGGCCTCCAGGTTGTCCCAAACCCAAACTCTTAGTGAGGGCCCTTGGAGGTGTCTGGGCAGGAATGTCTAAGCAGGCTTCAGAGCTGAAGAGAGTTGGCTGAGTCTTGAGGGAGATGAGAGACCCGATGTTGAACTGGCCATGTGCCAACGGCAAACTGCAGATCCACTTTTCTGAAATCCCCTTGGTTCCTGCATCAGATATTTGGGCTTTCCTTGTGTATTTCGCTATAAAAATCTAATTCCCAAATCATTCGTCTAGCTTTGTAACCTAGATCAAGTGGGAAGTGGTCTGGCTTCTCTGAAACTCCATTTCCCTGAGCGAGTGAGAGGTCTGTGAGCATGGGGGTTTCTAGGCAGCATGTTAGGCATAAGGCTAGCCTCAGAGGAGGGGGGACAGAGACCTTAGTGGTCATAAGCAGAGGCCTCAGGACCTGGGACGAGAGCACTGGGTCCACCACAGCACCCAGCACCAGCTGATGCCTATGTGGGTGCTAAGTGCATAATTTCTGTCCTTGCTGGACATCAAGATGAGGCAATGGTGAAGGAAGGAGCCTGTCTTAGTCAGGGTTTCTATTCCTGCACAAACATCATGACCAAGAAGCAAGTTGGGGAGGAAAGGGTTTATTGAACTTACACTTCCACATCGCAGTTCATCACTAAAGGAAGTCAGGACTGGAACTCAAGCAGGTCAGGAAGCAGGGGCTGATGCAGAGGCCATGGAGGGATTTTTTTACTGGCTTGCTTCTCCAGCTCTGCCCTTTGTAGACACACCTTGTCTTCTAGGATCCAGCCACCTGTACTCCTCTGCTGCTGCTGTTCTTGGTGGTCATCGCATGGCACTGGCATCTCCAAAACACTGCTGTCTTCCGCTATAACTAGGCTTCACCAATAGCCTCTCATAGGCTCTTTTCATGGTGCCAAGCCTCAACTCCTATGCATGATCCCTTCAGTCCTCAGCCATCAATTTCAACTGAGGTTATGTCTTCACCAATGGCCTTCCACGGCCTCTCACAGTGCTGAGCCTCAGCTGCTCTTCATGACCCCTTCATGCCTTCAAAACCAATACTACCTTGGCGACTCTTACACAGTACCAAGTCCAGCCACAGGACAAAATACAACTGTAGCTATCTCTGGAACACAGCCTCTGTGCTCTCAGAAAACACTTCCTAGAAGATTTCTCTTTGGTGATACTGGTCTCTTCTTAATCACTGCTAATTTCTTAGCTCCATCTAACCAGCATCAAGAGTCCCAGTAACACAAAGGTTTGCTTTAGTGATTCTGGCATCTTGTTAATCACAGCTGATTCTTCAGCTCCAGCTAACCAAAACCACAGAATCGTCACAATCAAAACATTGCCCTGATAAGAGTCTTTAATCTTCCCTCTGAAATTTCACAAGCCAGGCCTCCATCTTCTGCACTGTTCTCAACATTATCTTCCAAGCTCCTATACAACATTCCACAGAGCTCTTAACACTGAATGAATCTTCTAGCAAAAAGTTCCAAAGTCCTTCCACATCCTCCCCAAAACATGGTCAGGTTGTCACAGGAATACCCTACTACGCGGGTACCAATTCGTCTTAGTCAGGGTTTCTATTCCTGCACAAGCATCACGACCAAGAAGCAAGTTGGGGAGGAAAGGGTTTATTCAGCTTACACATCTGCATTGCTATTCATCACCAAAGGAAGTCAGGACTGGAACTCAAGCAGGTCAGGAAGCAGGATGTGATGCAGAGGCCATGAAGGGATGTTCCTTACTGGCTTGCTTCTCCTGGCTTTTCTCAGCCTGCTCTCTTATAGAACTCAAGAGCACCAGCCCAGGGATGGCACCACCCACAAGGGGCCCTCCCCTCTTGATCACTAATTGAGAAAATGCCCCACAGCCGGATCTCATAGAGGCACTTCCCCAACTGAAGCTCCTTTCTCTGTGATAACTCCAGCCTGTGTCAAGTTGTCATACAAAACCAGCCAGTACAGATCCCTAATTACTCAGAAGGCCCTATGGGGACTAGAGAGCCACTAGTGGTTGCTGGGGGGCCTGGTGAGGGGGCAGCTGCCAGGTCTGTAGGCCAAAAGGGATACCGTGCTGTAGTAGATAGACCTGTAGCATCAGGGCCAAGCCAGAGTGCTAGTCTCCAAGGCTGGCGCCACGGATCTGGGGCAGGGCATGGGTCCCAAAATAGGAGATGGATGCTAAACCTGAGATGTCTATCTCTACTTCTAAAGAATAAGTAGCCCAAACCAGGCCTAGAGGCATACACCTTTAATTCCAGCACTTGGGAGGCAGAGACAGGCAGATCTCTGTGAGTTCCAGGCCAGCCTGGTGTGAGTTCCAGGACAGTCAGAGCTATATACTGAGTCCTCTGCCTCAACAAAACAAAACAAAACAAAACAAAACAAAACAAAACAAAACAAAACAAAACAAAAGAACAATAAAACAACAATAACCCCCCCCCAAAAAACAAACAAACAGCAATAACCATCTGGGAGATGCTAGCTCACACCTTTAATCCCAACACTCAGGAGGCAGAAGCAGGAGGATCTCTGTGATTTTGAGGTGAGCCTGCTCTATGGAGAGAGTTCCATTGCAACCAGGGCTACACAGAGAAACCCTGTCTAGAAAAAACAAGCCAAGCAAACAAGCAAGCAATCAAGCAACCCACCCACCAACCAACCAACCAACCTACCCACCAACCACCCAACCAACCAACCAACTAACCCACCAACCAACTAACCAACCAACCAACCATCCACCAACCAACCAACCCACCAACCAACCAACCAACCAACCATCCACCAACCAACCAACCAACCAACTAACCCACCAACCAACTAACCAACCAACTATCCACCAACCAACCAACCAACCCACCAACCAACCAACCAACCAACTAACCCACCCACCCACCAACCAACCAACCAATCAACCAACTCACCAAACAGCCAAACAACCCACCCACCCACCCACCCACCAACCAACCAACCAACCAACCCACCAACCAAGGACACAGCCTTTAACAGTGCTGTCCTCTCAGCCTTAGCTTCTTCATTTGCAGTGCGATTCTTGTGGGTTGGGAGCCAAACTCAGAAAGCACAGCAAAGGTCTCCTACAGCTGTGGCAGGTGTATGACAACCAGTCCAGGAGGCCACCCGAGTGGAAGACCCATGCATAGCCTGTGAGCCCCTACCTGCTGCAGGAACTTAGCTGTCCCAGAAGAGCTTTGGCATCTTTGAGGTGGTGTTCAAGGTCCTCTGGCCGCCTCCCAGCCCTGTTTATTAACTGATTTGGGTGAGCGGATTCCCAAAGATCCTCTGTTGGGAAGGGAGTGCAGAGTCACTGGCCTCTGTGTAAGGGCTTAGTGACATCATCCTGGTTCACGGCCAACCACTGGACTGAGCCCAGGGACACCAATGGAAGAGTTAGGGGAAAGACTGAAGGAGCTGAAGGGGATTGTAACCCTATAGGAAGAACAACAGTATCAACTAACCGGACTCCCCAGAGCTCCCAGGGACTAAGCCACCAACCAGAATACACATGGGCCAGTCCCATATGTCGCTGAGGACTGCCTCATCTGACATCAATGAGAGGAGAGGCGCTTGGTCCTATGGAAGCTTGATGCTAAAGGGATGAGAAGGAAATGGGTGGGTGGGGGAGCACCCTCTTAGAGGCAAATGGGAAGAGGGATGAGGTAGGGGCTTTGTGGAGGGGAGACCGGGAAGGGAGAGAACAATTGAAATGCAAGCAAATGAAATGGTAAATAAATAAATAAATAAATAAATAAATAAATAAATAAGAAGGGCCTTCATCCTGCTACTATTATCTTCAATTAGCACCTCCTCCTCTCTCTGGCAGGGTCTCCTGTACTCATGCTGTTCCTAAACTTTGTAGCCTAGGTGACCTTGGGGTCCTTGGTCCTGTCTCCACCAGCTAAATGCTGGGTGCGGGCCACTGTGTCAGGCCACTTGCGTACTGCCGAGGATGGGACCCAGGGCTTCATGCTTGCTGGCTGAGCTGGATCCTGAGCCTGAGCTCTTCTGTCCTGATGCCTGTTCCCACCAGACCCTGTCTGACAAGCGAGAAAATGCAGAACAGAAAAGCCAGGGCCTTGTTCAGCTCTACACAGCAATGCCCCTGTCTCAGCTATTCAGCGTCACCTCGGAGTTTCCCCAACGAGTCTTCCATCTCCCGCCCTGCCCTGTGACAAGGAGGAAACCCCTCCTCACTGACGGCTTAGTAAATAATGTTCATGGACACACTTTTCTTCTGCTATGGACAGGGAAACAGAGGCATGAGACAAGGCTTTCCTGGGTGTCGCTTGTGTCCTGTGTACACCTATGCCCAGTATTTTCCAGATTCAGTACACTCTAGTTCTGTCTCCTTGATAGCTGGAAAAAGTGTGGACAGACAACTCCCAGGACAGATAATCTGCTATGGAAACATTGTCTGTGGCTTTAATGATGGAGAAGACCAAACTGAGTTTAAATTGAAATTAATTGCATGACCCCTTATCCACACCCTCTATCTTCCCTCCCCCACCCCGACCCCCGCCAGCCCCCTGGACAGGGAAGATGAAGAAAGACTCAGTTCATCTTCTCGCCCGCTGAACACGCATCCCCCCACCCTGGAGGCCCCCTCGCCCAGCTCCCAGCCTCTAATCCCTTTAAAACGTTTCAAAGAACACAGACAATGGGGCTGGGTTGTGTGTGCCCCTCCTGTGCCCACCTCACCAGAGCGGATGAAAAGGGATTGGGGGAGTCTAGGAGGCAGCGGTGGGGAGGTCACACCCCAAGGGACATGCTCTGCAGGAAGCAGGCAGGCTGGGGGTGTCTGGAAAATGTGTGCTGGAGAGCAGAAACAGGCTGGGAGATGACAGGTCAGGGCATGCAGAAAGACCAGCCTGGGAAGAAGCAGGGGTGGGGGTCGCAGAGGCAGGGGCTGAGGATGAGGGCTTCGAAGGACAGAAAACTGAGGTCCTTGGGAAGGCAGGATACAGGCTGATGCTAGAGTCAACCCAGACCAAAAAGTGAGTGATGCCCCCCAAAGAAGTGACAGCTACCAGGCTTCCAGCCACATGGCTACAAGCCCATTAGTTAGGATGCTAGGAGAGGCTAGACCAAGGAGTTTGTGCTTATAAAAGAAGTGGGATTGTCCTGATTCCTGACAGCCCTCTGTCTGAGTTTCTCAAGTTTCCTTCCCTTGCTTCCGCTGGGCAAGCCTTCCTTTAAGACAGGCTTCTGCCTTGGGAGCAGAGCTTCATTCCATCTGCCCACTGATGGGCTGGGCTTCTTATCCTGAATGTCCTTGACTGTCCCTTTCCATCCATCCCCAACTGTCCTCTTGCACCTTGCCTGCCTCGCCCACTCAGCCTGCCCCGATCGTGAGTCACCCACTCAGCTCCATCAGTCCTGAGGGTTCACTGTCCTCGTGTGGTGACCTCGCTCCTGCCCACAGACTCTATTCATTCTTTTATTGTAATCTACGCCCGTGTGGGTGTGTGTGTATCTAAGACCCTGGTACTTGATGGTCCATCTCTGCCCCCTCCCCCCAGGCTCTCTGTTCCCCTCCAGCCTCGTCACTGCTGTCCCCTGAATGCCTTGCCTCCCTCTGATCCTGCTCCTCTTGGGAACATCTTCTATCCCTACATTCCTGGAACACATCTGGGATAGATTTGTTCTGTGTCCCCAAAGTCCCCATGCTGAGGGCACACCATACATGCTGTGAGAGTGGTATCCAACTGACAGAGGCTGAAGGGGACCCTGTGTGTGCAGAGCAATGGGTGAGATATTGAGGGAACATGAGCAGGAGCTGTCCCCGGGGCAATCCTGTGCTCTTGGGGCTGACAGGATTCTGCTGTGAGCATTTACCTTTGTCCCCTCTCCAGCCTTTCCCATCCTCACTGCTGCTACTTGTAAGTTTTCATGCTGGCCAGCCTGCCTGTTCACATACACACACACACACACACACACACAGACAAGTACATACATACACATGATGCACGCATGCATACATGTGCACACACACACACATACACATATATACACACTCTTACACACACATACACACAAGTACATACACACACAGATGCATGCATACACACATGTGCACACACACACTCACACACCACATTATTCTGTGTGCCCATCCATTATATCCAGAATTCTGTCCCCTCCATAGATATACCATATCTAGAAATCTATTGCCATGTATGCACCCAGAAGAGACCCTCAGCCCTCACCTAAAACCCTAACCCTGACCCTGACCCTCAGGTAGAGCCGTCCATCCCCTGTGACCCCAGGAGCTGCTGTACTACTCCAGTGCCCTTCTCTTGCTCTGAGTTCCCTTCCTTCTCACTCTGGAGCTAACTGCCCCATTTAGTCAACACCGGCTTCCTCCACACCAGTCACACGAATTGGCTTACCCAAAGACTCCCAAATCCTAGATCCAAAACACTTAGAATGCTATACCCCCCACAGCAGGAACCCTAGAAATCGGAGTCCCCAGAGTCTGCCCATTCCCCACCAGTGTGTGTGTGTGTGTGTGTGTGTGTGTGTCCATGTATCCATCCTTCAACCCTCCTTCTTTCCTTCTCATAGGAAAAGGCTTTTTGGGCTCAGCGTTACACAGCCTGAGAGAGGGAGATACCCACGGTCCACAGGGAGAGATTAGGACTCACTCCCAATTTGGCATGTGTGCGGGAGGGGTGACTTCTCTATACACGAAGTAAATATTTGTTCAGTTTCTGAATTCTGAGCATGGTTCACGGAGCATTTCACGCAGGCCCAGGGCTGGGAGAATGCTGAGAGGATGCTGGGAGACATTGGCTTCTGGGTGCAAGGGGGAGGAGCGGGGAGGAGAGCTAGAGAAAGCAGAGCCTGCGAGCTCTCTGAGGAAAGGGTCTCTCAGCTTCTGGCCTGTGATCTGCACCCTTCCCTCACGCTCGTGGGAAAAACAAAGCCACGGCCTTGTCTAGGAGAAGCACGGGCTCTATTGTTTTTGCCCAGAGAAAGAAAGCACACATCAGTTAGGAAGTCGTGGACTTAGAAAGGCAGGGGGCAGAAGTGAGAGGCTGCTTCCCTGTGTCCTGAAGAAATGAATGTGTTTCTCTGAGAAACTGGGAGCCTTGGACAGCTCCCAGTGCTGCTTGGAAGAATTATCTCTGAGAGAAAGAAGCCAGAGCCTACCAGCCAAGCTCTGCAGCCAGCAGGTCCCTTTGCTTCTGGTGCTGTGAGTCTGAGGTAGAAAGATAATCCTTCAATAATCCTGCCCCAGGGCTGATGTGGGTAAGGGACAGTGGAGCTGTGCAGGAGCCCAGCTCAGCAGAGGCCCCAGAGAAGAAGGGTCCCTGGGGCTGGGTGTGGAAGATGGGCAGAGGAAGGGAGGTGTGGAGGCGGTCACGTAGCAGGCGTGGAGGAGCAAGCGTCATGGAGGAGGTTGGCATCAGAGGCCTTGTTACAGAGTTTGGCCTTGGCGCCTGAGGACAGTGAGAACCTTCCAGCCTACACAGAGGGTCAATTCAATCATTACTTGAAGGCGGAGAGGACCATTAGGAGCTGAGCTGCCTTATGACACAGTGACGAGGTCCTGACTGAAGGCCCTGGGGGGAGGGGCAGCGTTCAAGCGAGGAGTGAGCACAGCTCGTTCCTGGAACAGAACAATGAACGATGGGAGAGTTGCAGACGACTGGGAGGTTTGCAGCGCAGGCGATGGAGGGAAAGAACCCGTTCGGTATTTCATTGGAAAATGTGAGTGGAAATCACCAGCTTCCACACTGGCCAAGTGTGCGAGGCCTCCCCATGGAGTCCCGGCCCCACTCACTGTTCAGGCTGAGTGCAGAATGGGTGGGGTCTCATCCATCCCTAACAAACTCCCAGGAAGAAGACATAGCTCTCTAGAAGCCTGGTGGGATTGCTAAAGGCCAAGAAGACTCACACGTGAGAGGCAGGTTTTTTTGTTTTTTTTTTAATTCTACCATAGGTTAAAACAAAATAAAAAAGTTGACCAGTTAAGCTGGGTGCATGCTGGCCCAGACCTGCATTTCCAGTACTAGAGGGGTGGAGGCAGGAAGGGTAATAGTTCAAGATCTTCCTCATCTAAATAGGGAGTTGGAGGCTCGTCTGAGCTACAAGACACCTCATCTCAAAACAGGCAGAAAAGGTTCAAGAGAAGAGAAGCCTACTGGCTTTGGAGGAATGTCAGGACCATGGACAGAGACATGCAGAGCCAGCCAGCTGAGTCTGGCCGCCAGACCTTGAGTAGTTGACTTCAGGACCTTCAGATGGGATAGTTGCTCTGGTCATCTGGGTGCATCATTGGCGAGGAAGAGTACAGAAGAGGAGAAGGCTGTGTGGCTACTCTGGGGCAGGGACTGGAGCAATGAAGAAGCCACTAGCCAAGGGATGCTTGCTGTCACCAAAATCTGTGACTGACAGTGTCTGAGGAAGTGTGGTCCCACCAACCCTCCCCCAGCCCCCACCCCGGTGGCAGCA